>NC_057796.1:234197563-234199500 GCF_018294505.1 Triticum aestivum | reverse complement strand
GAGAGCAGCATCCGCGCGCTCCGCGTCAAGTTGAGCCTCTGCCACCCGGTTCAAGTCCAGGACGTCCGGTTCCGCCTGCAGGAGGGCCTCGATGGCAGCGGCATCCGCGCGCTCCGCCTCAAGTTGAGCCTCCGCCGCCCGGTTTACATCCACGACATCCGGTTCCGCCTGCAGGAGAGCCTCGATGGCAGCGGCATGCGTGCGCTCCGCGTCGAGTTGAGCCTCTGCCTCCCGGTCCTCCTTTAGTATCGCCAGGTTGAACCGCTGGTCCGCCTGCACCATGGGGGACTCGGACGCCGGCACGAAGTCGACGTCCATTGTCTTATACCCATCGGGGGCCTTCTGCGCCGTGACCTCCGCCATGAACATTGGATTGGCTCCCTCCTCCTCGTAGCTTGGCTCCAGAGAACTCGGGGATTGGCCCGCCGCAAAGCAAGCTTGGGAACGGACGTCTCTGGCGCCGACCGCCGCCACGATTTCTGCGCTGCGCTCCGGTGTCAGCATCTTGTAGTACGTCATCTTGCGGTGCACAATGGCTTTCCGGCGAACTAGGGGACGCTTGATGTGGGCTAAGGGATCGAAAGGTGGGGGAAGGGCTGGAGATTAGGTGTGGTTTTAGGGCAGTGGTTGGCGTAGGCCGAGCATCGAAGGTTGTGGTGTGAATAGTGGTTCCGGTGACGACCGGTCAATCGGTTTTGACTGTACATCGCTCTTGTCGCGTTCGCGTTGCAGCCTGGCACGCTGGACCCTCCACGTCTCTCACCGAATGGAACGCGCTTCGTCTTGCGTTTTTGCTCGCTTGTGGGACCGCAGTTGAGAGCAAACCGACGTCCCTCCCCTCCCCCGCCCGCGTCATTTTATGCGTAGGAAATAAAAACAGAGGGAGTATACTACGGATGAGGATCCCCTGACGTGGCTGGACCCATTGAGTAACTGACATGCGGGGCCTAGAAAACATGGGGTCCGCCAGTAAGTGACCGAAAGGGAGGGTAAGGCAGGGATACGTATGTGAAAGGAGCTTCCAATGATATAATTTTCACATTATACATCTCATGTACTATTAATCTTGTCAATAGTCAAATGCGGTTTTGAAAAACGCATTAGAGCATGGTTAATAATATAGCCAGTCGATGGTTATAAGGAACTGCATGTCATCTATAGCCATCATCTATTATATGCACTCATACAGTAGTGTCGGATATAAGGTTGGCTATTTCCCGCAAAAAAAGTTATAAGGTTGGCTATTGTATTAGTAGTTTTTTCCATCTCCTCTCCATCTCTTTCTTCATATTTATTGTACGTATTTAACTAGGAATGTGTATATAGCTAGGCTCTTGCATGAGAGCTCACTCCCCTTACTTCTTCACATCTCTCTCCTCCACATAGGCCCTATATAAATGGAAGGAGGGAGTACAACTATGAGCACTGCATACTCTCGTACAGATGTTGTGAGTACTCCACTAGTACTATTGGACAGGGAGCTTAAGAAAATTTACTATTGGACTGGCTATACGTGGCGAAATCCTAGTAGGAAGAGCATGCGCGAGAACAAGCACATTCATGTGGTTGAAAACAAATTGGAAACCATCTCGAGTACAAATCTAGGAGTACGTACGAATCTAACAATATTGATTGGGCATTGTTGAATGTTGATACTTTTTTTATCAAAGTAGAGATACTTGGACTACACATAAAACTTATATTGAAACTAGAAAGGATAGGAGGGAGTATATTGTACGTTCAAAAACGAAACGAACATTGAATACCCTTTATATATGATTTGCGGATGCTATGATCACCGGTTCAAAATTTTGAATCCGCCTTAGGTATCACACATGCCACCACTCGTTCTCTCTCGATCTCATCTCGGGGTCTGGAGATCGATTGAAAGAGGACTAGGGTGGGTACAATACGTTCGTTTCGCTGATGAACGTACA
>NC_057796.1:234194766-234197300 GCF_018294505.1 Triticum aestivum | reverse complement strand
CCAAACCTTTATCTCCTATCACGACACGCAATTGATCTCTGAACATCAATCGATCTCGTCAACATGTGTCGGGGCATGAACCGAATGGGATGTCAAAACTAATACGTGAAGCGACACGTAGTGGAGGCAAAGTGAAACTTCAAATGAACCATTTGTTTGTATGCATGTCGGACAAATTACAAATAAACATTGGAAATACAAGCATGGTCTAGGCCCACATGCGAATGATACTCGGCAGAATGTTCAAATGAGCCATGCGGGAGGATGGACTCGACCGGAGGGCGACATGATCGATGGAGAAGAGGGTTGGAGAGGAATGAGAAATAAGCAAACGTCACATGATTATACTTGAACGGCTCAAATAAACAATAAGTTGTCTCGCTTGGCCTACATAGTGAAAGGCCTAATGCGCAACGTGGAGCACTGACGCTCGAATATGGTCGGGAAAACAGGGAAACCGACATGTGGGGCACACCTGTTAGGACGACGGAGCGCAAACTAGTCCAATGGAGGAGCTGGCCCACGACCTCTTCGCCACCGGCAACCGTTCATGTGGGTCATGGGGGCCAACAACGTGGCGCAGCTCCAGCACCCCCTCTGGACACGGCGACCGCGGTGAGCGACACGCTCATCGTCGCTAGACACGGTCGGTTTCAGTGTGCCGACGGTGGCGTTAGTGCTGTGGCACGACCAACAGTATGTTTGGTTTGTGCCCAAGGTTGCCCCATCAAAGCATTGGGTGTAGCCAAAATTTTGGTTGAAGTTTTGGTTGCCCATGATTTGGCCGACATCGGCAAGAAAAATGAACTAGAGTTGGCTAGAGTTCATTGGCATGCCAAAAAAATGGCAACCATCCAAACAAAGACCAATCTTTGGGTCATGACCAAAATTTTGATAAGGTGCACTTTGGCCACAATCCAAACACACCCCAACACCCGGCTCGTCGAGGATGCACGGGGCGCCAGGACACGTCCGCGGAGTGGTGTAGCGTGGCCAACTGCATCCTCAGGACCTGAGACTATGCCGGGTCGTCTTGATTTTTCAATGACATGCGTCGATCACATGTGAGCAAAGGGCATCTCCAACATTGCCACGAGTGCAGCTGACTACCCTGGCACACCAAAAACCCTCGTCCCTCGCGCCGTCGCACGGTGCGTTCCCAGCCGGCGCCAGTTACCCGCATTCATTCCGTCCGTCTGTATGCCATCATTAAGAGGCTCAGTGCCTGAGGAACCAACTCCGGCGACTTCATGACGCACCAGGAAGCTTGGCCTCACCGGAATGCGCTACTTAAAGCGGCAACGCCCAGCTAACCTCTACACCATAGTGCATCGTCCTCCTACCTGGCACCACATCCTCCATGACCGCAAGCGCGAACGCTCTGCGGGAGAGCTTGTCTTCGGGGATGGAGCTCGAGGTCGCAGCCCTCGCTCAAGTCGCCGCACAAGCGGTGGCCACGCTGGCGGCCGACGACGGGAGCACCATCAGCCACGCGTCCTACTTGCCGCCGTCCAACGTCCGGCACCGCCGAGGTCGGGGACTCCTCCGAGGATGAGTAGGGCATGGGAGGCGGCAGGGCATGGTGTGCCAACTGGCCGATCCGTCTCCCGTGTTCTACTTTTCCTCGCCGGAGACCGCACCTTCACTTCACGGGTCTTTAACCCCACTCCCGCACATGGAGATCGCAGATGGAGGACGTCGGTCACCGCCATAGAATAGGTTTAGGGTCAGGTTTCTTTTACTTTTCTGTCCTATAAAAGTTTGAAATGTAATGAAAACCTGCCGTGTTTGCATTAATCTCGGCCGGTGTATATGAACTTTCACAATAATATAGTATATTGTAGGAGTACTAGCAAGATGCCCGTGCGTTGCACGGAGGATTAACATCTTGTGGGAGAAAAGGATGAACGAGGGAAGGCCTTATCTGCAAATGCAGATTCACGCATTTGACATTTTTCTACATCTACGGGAACCTATGAAAGGGTTAACGTAAATTGCCTCTCTCTCTCCTCCCCTAATTTTCATGGTGGTGGGCCCCTCCCTCCCCCCAATCTACAATCAACAGCTCACACATTTCACATTATGATAATTACGTAACCGGGAATACGTAGGTGCAGCATTACTCGTCCTAAAAAACCCAACAAAGCCAACCTCCCAGCATATCGCGCCGGAAAAGACCCTACCGTGCCGTTTTAGTTGGGATTACCGGATTACTAGTAGTAGTATCGATGTATTGCCCGAAGCAACAAGTTTTTTTAGGGGGCGAAGCACCTAGTTTAAAAGGAAAAAAGGTGGTACACTCACAGCACCCCTGTCACGGTCGCATTGCACCCGACACACGTTCGGTCCTGCACACGGCTCACGCAAACGGAACGCGCTCCGGCTTGCCTCTTCACTGACACGTGGGACTGCACTTGGAGAAACCGACCATGCGCCAAACTCCCCCCGCCCACCGCGCGAAAATCCTCCCCCACCCCACCCAAAAATTCCCCCCAAATCCTAGATTCAACCGCCCTTCGGCCAACTAGCCAATA
>NC_057796.1:234182288-234194590 GCF_018294505.1 Triticum aestivum | reverse complement strand
CAAAGCCACCCTCCCCGCAACGCCAATACGTCGGTGCCGCGGTTCGTCGAGGGGACGCACGGCGATCCTCTCGCTCCCACAGTACGCTCTCGTAGCCTGCCGTCCTCTACCCGCACCGACACCGCTGGCGGCGTTCTTTTGGAGGCGCACGGCGGTCAGCGCCACCACCGCTAGCGACGTTCGTGTGGAGACGCATGGCGGTCAGATTCTCCCACGGTACGCGCATTCTAGACTGAGGCCCCGTGCATGTCGGTCTAGCGCTGAATGTTAGTTTATAGTCAATATGCTTTTCTTAAGAAGCTTCCTTGCCCTGTTCTGCACTCAATCTGCTTAGCTGAGATGGCATGCCAAGGCCGATTCGTTGCTAAAATATCCTTCCATATATTTATTGTGACGTAGATTGCCGTGGTCTAGTAGCCAATCTGTTAGGTGAAATAGCTCTACACCGTTTTATACTCGATCTTTCTTGCTGCGATGGCCTTCGATAGTTCGATGGATGTGTGCTCGGCCTCATTGACTGCTGAAACAGTCTGCCATAATTTAGCACTCAAATCTGTTTGCTGAATTAGCTTTACACATATTTCGTTACTTAGTTCTGCTCGTCCAAATATCTTGCCATAGCTTTAGACATGGACCTAGGTATTTTCTTCTGGACTTCATAAAAAAGCATATATGTTTTTCCTGTAATATCTAGTTGAAGAACTAATTTGTATGTCTAACAGATGGACAGGACTTGGATAACTTCTGCTCGAAGATTCTCCACTGCATATGTCGAGGGGGTTGAAAACTTCATGAACTTTATCAGAGCTGAGTACGGTGGTCCGAAATCAGACGTGCTCTGCCCGTGTAGAAGTTGTATGAATTCAGTTACAAGACCCCAGTCAACTGTGCAAAATCATCTACACTTGTATCGGATGTCGGTCACATATACGAGGTGTGTTCATCATGGTGAAGCTGTGAATGTCAATGTTATTGACTACGTGGAAGCAGCGGATCACCATCTTGATCTGCCTGATGCTCAGGTGGAAGAGGAGGAGGAGGAGGAGGTGGCGGAGCTAGTGAGTTTGACCAACATTGAAACAATGCTACGAAATGCTCGTACATTCCGTGAACTTTCACCTAAAGAAGAAAAATGGTGGGCCCACATGTTGGAACAATGCAACGTGGCTGTCACCCCAGGAAATAAGCTGTTAGTATTCTCTGCTATGGTCACCTTTCTTCAGGTGAAGACATCTGAGCGGATGACCAACAAATCATTCGATGTGATGTTGGTTGCTTTCCGCAAAGCTTTCCCAGATGCGTCTGAGCTGCCACACACCTACAATAAAATGAAGAATTTCCTTCGTGCAGTTGGAATTGGATATGGTATGACCCATGTTTGTAAGAATATTGTGTTCTGTTCTGGAAGGATTACGCCAACTTAAGTGAATGCCCGAAATGCAAATCATCAAGATGGAAAGATGACGATGATGTGAAGAGGATTCCTCATAATGTTCTGAGACATTTTCCAATTACACCAAGATTGCAGAGGTTGTTTCATGATGCTGAAACAAGAGAGGATGTACTGTGGCATTCTAGGAACCAGGAGTACAGGGATCAGAATGTAATGAGCCATCCATCACATGGTAGTGAGTGGAAAAGCTTCAATCAGAAACACGAAAAGTTTGCTGCTGACCCGAGAAACATTAGACTTGGCTTAGCTTCAGATGGGTTTAACCCATTTGGCCACCAGAGCACCACATATAGCATGTTGCCAGTGCTTGTTATGCCTTACAACATGCCTCCAAATGTCTGCACCAAAGAATCAAACTACATGATGGCCTTGCTTGTCCCAGGTCCAAAAAGTCCTGGAAAAGATTTTGATTTGTTCATGGAGCCTCTTGTGGAGGAACTTCAACAGCTATGGAGGGGTGTTCTCACTCGAGACCTATATAGCAGCCCACCAGCTAATTTCTTTCTGCGTGCTGTTATAATTTGGTGCATCCATTATTATACGGCTTTGGGCACTATGTCAGGACGAACGACAATTGGTTACAATGCATGTGTTCGCTGTGACAGGAATCCGCTGTCATACGCAATACTTAGCAAGATTTGTTACATTGGAAACCACCGTTTCCTTGCCAAGGACAAGTCGCATCCTAGAAAAAACCGAAGACATGTGTTCAATGCAAAGGATGAAAACCGTGATGCGCCAAAGAGGCTCACCGCCGATGAGTTGCAAGTGGAATTAGAGAAGGTCAGGCATATTACACCAGGAAACCATCCTAATAATGGTAGCGGGAAAAGGAAGCGTGGCAGGGCAGAAGAGAGATTATTGTTTACCCGCAGGTCCACTTTATGGGACTTGGAGTACTGGAAAGATTTGGATTTGCGGCATAATCTTGATGTGATGCACATCAAGAAAAATATATGTGACAGCATTATCGGCACACTTCTTAATATTGAAGGCAAGACGAAAGATACCTTAAAATATAGGATTGATTTGACACACCTGGGTATCAAACAGGATTTGCAGGTGCAAGATGAAGGTAAACCACGGGATATGGCACCAACTGTGTACGTCTTGGACAAGGTAAAAGAAAAGAATTCTACAAGGTCCTGTCACGTGTGAGATTCCCACATGGAATTGCTTCCAACCCTGAAAGGAGAGTCAGTGCAGATGGAAACAAGGTACAAGGGTTGAAAACTCATGACTGCCACGTCCTACTTCAAACGGTTTTACCTGTTATCCTTAGAGGATTGGGTCGCCCTGACTTATACAGAGCAGTTGCAGAGGTGGGACAATTCTTCAGGGAACTCTGCAGTAGAAATATCATGATAGATGCTTTGGAGCGTCTTAGAGACAAGATACCAACTATCCTATGCGACCTTCAGAAGATATATCCTCCAGCCTTCTTTGATGTGATGGTGCATTTGGCTGTTCATCTACCTGATGAGGCACTACTTAGAGGTCCAGTACAGTATGGCTGGATGTACCCTATTGAAAGGAGGCTAGGCACTTTCATGGGCTATGTTAGGAACAGAGCTAGACCCGAGGGTTCCATTGCAGAGGCCTACATTGCTACAGAAGCATTGACATTCTGCTCAAAATACATTGAAACAGCTGATCAGCTTAGCAAAGACGTGGATGAAGACAATCCCGGGCTCAATGATTTCGATTATTCTGTTCGAGTTACGCGGAAGAGTCGACAAGAGGACAAACCTAAAGATTTGGAAAAAATGGTTTGATATGTGTTGAATAACTGTCCTGAGATACTACCTTATATCAAGTAAGTGCTAAGTACTGCAGCTTATACATCGTAATCTGCTAAACTTGCAGCACATTCTTATATATTTAGATGTTTGACGCGATCACTATGTTGTGCAGCATCTACAAAGAGGAGTTACTGCCGCAAAATCCAAGAAACATTGACAAACTGGTTATGGCAGGATTTGCGAAATGGTTCAAGAGCCATGTAAGCTTTTGAATTGCACTGTCAGTTTTTTTAATATATTGAGTACATAACATGATCAACTTGTCCATTTTCTAACCATAGGTTAAGAAGATGCGGGAGGATGGGCAGGCAGTTGATGATGCCCTTTACTCACTAGCAATTGTCCTGATGCTCGGGTAAGACATTATGAATCTTTCGTTGTTGGAGATGTGCGCTACAACACCCTTGCACGAGACGAAGGCAGGAAGACACAAAACAGTGCCATCATGAGCATGGATACGTATGACAAAGAGACAACTGAAATGTATGCTAACATAACAGACATTGTTCAGTTGCAGTATATCTCCAGTTTCGAGGATCATCGGTGTGTGGTTCTATTGTGTTGTCGTTGGTATAGCCTGTTTTCCAGGATCGCAAAACCCAGAGCTGATGATTATTTCAAATCCATCAATGTCAAGGCGGCGTACCAGACCAACAAGCCTTTTATTTTGGCAAATCAAGCAACACAGATATTTTCCTTGGAAGACACATTTGCACGTAGCGATGACTGGAGAGTAGTGCAAAGGTTTGAGTAGAGGAATTCGTCTAATGAAGTTGCACAACAAGATGATGCTTACACTGCTCCTGATGTACAAGATAACACAGATGTTCCTAATATCTTTGAGAACCATAACGTCAATGACGCCTGCGAAAAGATTGCCTGTCGTGCTGTGGACATACAAGAGTTGATCAAGAAGAAGCTAACGTTCGAGGACGTTGAGGACGAAGAAGAAGATGACACCGTGGGGAATTACGATTCAGACTGATACACATGGCGAAGATGTTGACGCTCCTGTTGCGGATGATGATTACATTGCTTTTGTCGTATTTGCCTGTCAGAAGACGTTTGTTTATCTACTATGTGAAACTGTGTTTGCTATGACAACTGAAACCTGATGAACATGTTCTTTAGTATTTTCCTGTGAGAACATCACTTGTTATGTATGCTGATTTGTGTTTGGTGATTGTATGACGACTAAAACATGATGACATTGTTGCTTAGTTGTACTCATATTTGGCTATGAAACTTGAATTTGATGACATAGTTTGTTGTTGGACTGCAATTTGCTCGACGTCTTCAAATGAGAACAAAGCTGACCCGACAGGTCCTCTGCTAATTTATTTATTTATTACCAAAAGGGCCTCTGCTATTTATTTATTTATGAGCAAAAGGGGATACCCCCTGATTTCCGTTAATAGAAATCATTAGATGTTCACAACACTACGCCAGCCTGCTACACAGGTTTCATTCATTACTAGTTTCAGCAAAGTGGTCATGTCATAGCCACTGAATACATCACGAGTGCTACATACACTACAAATAAAGAGACAATCATCCTACAGAGCACATCGATTTTTCCCATTATCTTCACAAGCTCTTTCATCTCCTCATTGCTGTCAAGGCCGTTCAGCAGCTGTTGCTTGGCCATGATCAGAGGAACTGCATCTTTAACCTTCTGCTCTGCATCTTCCTCTTCTGTCGTTCCTTCAGTTACTTGTCCAACACCCCAACCTACTGGTATTGGGATTCCTCGGCTAACCAAATAATCAGCATAGTTGCACTGCCCCACATCAGCAACTTCCCAGAAATACAAATCACACGAATCTTCCCTTTTCTGCACGAATCAAATTGGAAGATCATCAACCAAACTATTAAAAAAATCAGCAACTGAAAGCAGCAGAACAACACTTAAACATATTATTACCCCATGATTCGGGCATTTGTAGAAGACTCGGCCAGGGTTGAGGATTGTGATTTGCAGCAGTGGCACCACACCAACGGCAACGGGTTGCGATAAGCAACCGGCTGCGGTGCGCGTGCCGGCGGGGGTGTGATGAAACCCACAGGCGATGGTACGGGTGGCGACTTGGCGCATATTTGGTTGTTGCCTGCTGAAGAGCAGGTGGACGAGCAGCCAGCGGACATGGTTGCTGCGGCCAGAGCTTCTCATGCTAGGCAGAGTAAGTCTAGAAGAGGAGAAGCGAACATTGGATATGTCAGTTTCATTATTTGCAGAGTAGCATAGCACCATATATAGTCATAGTCTAGGTTTGGATTCGAACCAGCTACAGGAGCACGTCTCTCTTTTTTCTAAAACTCAGCAATGTCTCTTTACTGGTACACTACCTTGTTCTGTACGCCTTCAAAAGTGTTTGATTACTCCACCTAACATCTGGGACCCACCGGAAGGGCCTCTGTATTTCGTGAAAAAAACGTTCCCCCCGCTGACAGATCGGACCCACCAGCTATCTTCACACGCAAGGAAGCGCCTCCTTATTACGCACAAAAAAATGAATACTCCCCCTGCCAGCTGGAACCCAGCATCATGGGAGGCTGACTTGTGGGCCTACCAAGTTGACGGGGACGGAGGGCTTTGTCAACTTAGTCAATATGAACGATTCTAGATCCAGTTACCGTACGATGTTCATCCAACGGCAGTAGTGCTTCTTTAACCTCTGGTCTTCTTGCTTCAGCCGCCCAAACCAACGCCGGTCGTGCCGCGTGCTCCTGCCTCCCGTGGCCGGCTGTGATGCCGCGGAGGCCTCACCACCCCCTACTACTCGCACCGCTGGCCAGGGCATCCCTCTACTCACCCACAAACCCCTATTATTCTGCGGCAACGGCAGCCTCACACCGCTGCCGAACCAGTGAACCCTCGTACTCCACTCCGTGTGGGCATCCACTACCGCGTCTTCCTCGGCTCCGCGTCGTCCCCTTCCTAGGCCTCGCCGTCGTCCACCGCCTTGGTGCTCTCGGCGCGGCGTGGTCAATGTGGTCAACGACCGACTTCCATCGGAAGAGTACTGTACGTGGAGAGGCTGACAGCTGGGTCCACGGCCACAACACAGTTTTTTTGTGATTTGCCAAGTAAGTCGCTTTGTCAGGCATGTTGGGCTGCAAATCTTTCAAGACGAGGAGAGCTTCATTCGGCTGGCCGACAAAATGGCCTATCAGTAATGAGAAATGGGCTGTACATTTTTAAAACACATCAAACCGGCAATTAGTTTCAAATTATTTTTTTTGATTTCGAGATTTTAAATTGCATTGATTTTTATGCGTGGACAATTTTTTGGATTTTATATTGATATACATTTACTTTTAAAATCAGTTTGAATATGAATCGAAATTTCGAGATTAAAAACAGTTCAGACCGCACCGAAATATGCAAAATTTCGTATAATTTTTTAACCGTGGCCACAATATGGGCTGTAATGCTAACAAAAAGAATATGGGCTCCAAAAAAACCTTAAGAATTAGCAAATGGGATGTAAATTATTAAAAATAATGGCAGATGGGTTGTATGATGTTTTCCACAGATTTGAGGCTTTCCTAAAAAAAGGTTGACGCACAAGCAGTGACTGTTGGATGTCCATCCAACGACCGTCGTGCTTCTTCAATCTCTGCTCTTCCTGCTCCAGCCGCTCAAACAAGCGCCGGCGGGACTGCCTGCTCTTTCCTACCCGCGGCCGTCTGTGCTGCCGCGCAGGCCTCACCACCCCACCGTACTCCCATCGCTGGCCTAGCCATCCCTCTACTCACCCACACCTGTTGTTATTCTCCGGCGACGGCAGACGAACCAGTAAACCCTCGTACAGTCGTACTCCCCTCCATGTGGGAAACAACTGCCGAGTCTTCCCTGCTTCCATGTCGTTCCCTTCCTAGGCCTCGCCGTCGTCCACCGCCATGGTGCTCTCAGCGTGGCCTGGTCAACGTGGTCAACGACCGACATGCATCTGAAGTGGACTATACGTGAAGTGGCTGACAGCTGGGTCCATGGCCGCACGCAAGGAAATGCCTCCTTATTTCGCGCAAAATATTGATTCCTCCACCTGACATCTGGGACCCACCGAAAGGGCATCTGTCTTTCGCGAAAAAAACTTACTGCCGCTGACAGCTGTGACCCACCAGCTATATCTTCGCACGCAAGGAAGTGCCTCCTTATTACGCACAAAAAAATGAATACTCCCCCTACTAGCTGGGACCCAGTATAGTGGCAGGCTGACTTGTGGGCCTACTAACTTGACGGGGACGGAGGGCTTTGTCAACTTAGTCAATATGCATAATTCTAGCTCCAGTGACGGTACGATGTCCATCCAACGGCCGTAGTGCTTCTTCAACCTCTGGTCTTCTTGCTCCAGCTGCCCAAACCAGCGCCGGTCGTGCCTCGTGCTCCTGCCTCCCGTGGCCGGCTGCGATGCGCCGGAGGCCTCACCGCCCCTACTACTCCCACCACTGGCCAGGCCATCCCTCTACTCACCCACGTACTCCTCTCCGTGTGGGCATCCACTGCCGCGTCTTCCCCGGCTCCGCGTCGTCCCCTTCCTAGGCCTCGCCGTCGTCCACCGCCCTTGTGCTCTCGGCGCGGCGTGGTCAACGTGGTCAAGGAACGACTTCGATCGAAAGAGTACTGTACGTGGAGAGGCTGACACCTGGGTCGACGGCAGCCGCAAGGAAGTGCCTCCTTATTACGCGAAAAATAATTATTCCTCCACCTGACAGAATGGACCCACCGGACGGGCCACCGTATTTGGCGAAAAAATCTTTCCCCCCTGACTTTTCGGACCCACTGGATGGGCCACCGTATTGCGCGAAAAAAGCGTTCCCCCCGTTGTCAGCTCGGACCCACTGGAAGTGCCTCCTTATTACGCACAAAAAAATGAATACTCTCCCTGCTAGTTGGGACCCACCTTGGTGGGTGGCTGACTTGTGGGCCTACTAAGTTGACAGGGATGGAGTGCTTTGTCAACTTAGTCAATTTGAAAGATTCTAGCTCCAATGACCGTACGATGTCCATCCAACGGCCATAGTGCTTCTTCAACCTCTGGTCTTTTTGCTCCAGCCGCCCAAAGCAGCGCTGGTCGTGCCGCATGCTCCTGCCTCCCGTGACCGGCTGTGCTACCGCGGAGGCCTCACCGACCCCTACTATTCCCACCGCTGGCCAGGCCCTGCGGCGACGGCAGCCTCACACCGCAGCCGAACCAGTGAACCCTCGTACTCCTCTCCGTGCGGGCTTCCACTGCCGCATCTTCCCCGGCTCCGTGTTGTCCCCTTCCTAGGCCTCGCCATCGTCCACCGCCCTGGTGCTCTTGGCGCGGCGTGGTCAACATGGTCAAGGAACGACTTCCATCGGAAGAGTACTGTACGTGGAGAGGCTGACAGCTAGGTCCACGGCCGCAGCAAGGAAGTGCCTCCTTATTACGCGCAAAGTAATTATTCCTCCACCTAACAGCGGGGACCCACCGGACGGGCCACCATATTTCATGAAAAAACGTTTCCATCTGACTGCTGGGACCCACCAGCTACATCTTCGCACGCAAGGAAGTGCGTCCGGGCAAGAAAAAAATATTCGTCCCCTGACTGTCGGGACCCACCAGTTACATCTTCGCACGCAAGGAAGTGCCTGACAGTCGGGACCCACCTGGTCGAAGCGTACGTAGCATTGTCATTCTGGTCACGAACGTGTACGTACATACTGGTCGATGTAGAGGCGCGCACGTGTCATAGTAGAGGCGCGCACGTAGCATGTACACGTACGTACAGTGGCCAGGGTGCTAGAAAGTAAATACGGCCACGTACGTACATACGGGCGGGGTCTCGAACGCCTACTCGCGCGTACGTACGGCCAGGGCTCGTGTACATGGCTGGGTCGGAACGGAGAAACAGCGTTGTCATCGTGTTCATGGGGAGCCAACCAGCTGGGTCGGAGTGGAATGCGTCGTCGTGTTCATCGGGAGAGCTTGGACGGAACAGCCGATGGAAACGAGGCCCGGCGTACGGCAGAACGGAGGAAACGACCTTGTGTTCGACCGGCCACGTTCGAAACGAGATCCTGTTCATCGGGAGGGGTCTAGCGTACCGCAAAACGGAGGAAACGGACCTCCTACGGTCGAAACGGGGGTCCTGTTTATCGGGAGGGGTGTGGCGTACTGCAAAACGGAGGAAACGGACTTGTTTTGGAGCACTACGGTCGAAACGGGGGTCCTGTTCATCAGGAGGGGTGTGGCGTACTGCAAAACGGGACTCCACGGGATACTGTTCATCTCCACCGTTGGCCCCCTCCAGCCTCCACGGGCTACTGTTCATCTGCCGTTGACTTCCTTCGGCCTCCACCTGCGACTGTTCATCCACGGGCTCCTGTTCATCCAGCCTCCACCGCGCGCTACTCCACCGGCTACTGTTCAACCAGCCCTCTCCACGGGCTCCTGTTCAACCACCCCTCCACGGGCTACTGTTCATCCAGCCCTCCACCGTCTACTGTTCATCCTGCCCTCCACGGGGTGGTCCTGTTCATCCAGCCCTCCACGGGATCTTGTTCATCCAGCCCCAACCGGCTCGATCAATCGGGGTCCTGTTCATCCAGAGGCAACAGCATGGGTCCTGTTCATCCACCCCCACCGGGAACTGTTCATCCAAACCCCCAAGCAACACACACTGTTCATCCAGAGGCAACACCACGGGGTCCTGTTCATCCACCCCCACCGGGAACTGTTCATCCAAACCCCCCCAACAACACTCACTGTTCATCCAGAGGCAGCATCGATTGGCTTCAGTTAGCAGCAGTAGCGAAGGAATCGCTCTATCGGGTTTAGTTAACAGCCATCGATCGATCGCTCGGGTTCAGTAACGCGTAGCCTGCAGTGCAATCGCTCGGGTCCAGTTAGAACCCAATGCCTCGCTCGGGTTCAGTTAGAGCCCAACGCCTCGCACCCACGCGCGTGCGTGTACGAGAGAAACGTGCATCGATCGGCCCCGACCACCCACCCTAACCGGGAACACCCTGATATTTTCCTCGCCCTCGCTTCTACCACGGTTTTTTCCGTCATGGACGGCCCAAAGAATGTCATGCAACTGCATCTCCGGCCCGCCCAGGACGAAAAGCCCATTTTCTGTCATGATTTTTTGTCATAGAAGTAGGACCCCAGCACATCTATGATGATACCGGATTTTGTCACAATTATCGTCATAGAAGTGTCATAAGTATGACAGAAAAAAATTCGTTCGGTCCAAAATGTCATGGATGTGTCTTTTTTTGTAGTGCATTGATGCGCATAATTAAAGTTCAAACAATCGGTGCATGAAAGAGTCCACAAGAACGACCTGGAAAACCATGCTTGTGCCATTTAGTAAATTCTCATGCCTTTTACAAGGAATGGACAGATATTTCGATGAAATGTGTGGCAATAGTCAACCACAAATGTTTGTTTGTCGGGTTTTCAACTATAGAAAAAATGGAATAAATGCTTAAGAAACATGACGCCTGGCATGGTGCCCTGGTATGACCTCACCATGCCCTGGTAAAAATTTGAGAAGGTTTGGCTTATGTCGTCATGCACGCCCTTCATAAATCGAACCATCACCGAGGAAGTTCCACGCTTTCGAGAGGGAAATCCCCAAGATTGAAGGGGAATCCAAATTTTCTCCGTTCTTTGCCCTGGAGTTTTTTTCTACGACGAACATACACCCTGCAAATCACCGTGTTAGAATATGGCATTTTTTCGGGCTCATTTACCATATTTAGGGGATTATGTGCCTTTTCTAGGCATTTAGCGCATATAAATCCAATCCAGCTACAGGTGCACGGGTGTGATGTGAGTGACGTGGATTGTCGTTCGATCGCAGCGCATCCTACGGTGCACACGCGCGATCCGCGTGGCTGGGGCTCCGGCCAATCATAACGCAACACACAATAGGCTCAGCGCACACTGTTTCCGGAAGCGACGGGGATGAACTGTGTGCGATAATAAACGAGCAAAATTCTAAGGGAAGCCAAATTTCTGTTGTCCTTTGTCGTTGAGCTCTTGAATACCACCGCACTGTACGACTGCCCAGCCCCTCCGTCCCATAGCTCTCTCCAGGCGTCATCCATGGCACCGCGACGCACAGTAATTGGTACGGAAGCGATGGCATCCCGCCGCGCCGCGTTCCTTGCTGCCCGCGACCGCACACATGGTAAGGAAGCGATTGTATCTCGCCGCGCCGAGTTCATCGCCGCCGGCGGCCAGACAGTTACATGGGAGGACTCTGAGGCTTCCATGGCCGAATGGGTGGATGACCTAGAGGCGGCCAAAGCCGCACAGAAGGAGTGGAAAAGGCAGAGAGCAGTCAAGAAAAGAGAGTCCCACCGCCGCAAGAAAAAAGAGGCCGCACGCCATGGTGAGGAGAGCTTGGCAAAGATCGAAGCACGGTGGGCTGCCGCCTACAAGGCCGGGAAGGAGAATGCCGGCGTCTGGCCAGCATGCCCCGATGGCGGCATGTGAGAAGTAGTTTAAGTTTGTAGTATTAAAGCAAATTACCAGTAGTACTTTAAGTTTGTAGTATTAACGTACAATGTCGGTAAGAGCATCCTTTGAGGGCTTTGAGCGTTGATTAGCATGTGTGCCCATGTGTGTGTTTTGCATTAATCATTAGAAGATCACAAAACACACGGTTTCTATGTCGTACCCGTCTGCGTTTTTTTGCGTTAATGACCCATAAGTTAGTTACCTGTGCGATGTTTCCTAATAAACAAGGCGTACCATTGACCGAAAAAAATCAAGTACACGTGTACAATTTTTTGGAGACGGGATCTGCCAACTTTTTTTTCTCGCACATGAGTATTTTACGCGCTTCGTTTGTGTTGTGTGTTTCCCCCGCCCAAGTTTCAAGTTTCATGGCGATATTTTCATTAGGCGCGCGATTTTAGAATTTATTCCTCCAACATCATCCCCACCCTCAGTACTCCCCCCTCGCGCCTCCCCCTACTGGCATCTCAAACCACCGCCGCCGCAACCACAGCTTCAACCACATCTACGTTCTGCTCGGATCCAATCAGGTAACCGACCGATATC
>NC_057796.1:234172648-234181963 GCF_018294505.1 Triticum aestivum | reverse complement strand
TGTTGACCCTGAGGAACACCTCGCCTCCGCCGCCGCCGCCGACATGGTGCAGGCTGTGGCCCAGATGAAGTCCCCCAGCGACTACCTCCCAGGACTTAACAGGTAAGATCTGACCAGCTAAATCTTATCAGTACGATTTGCAACGGCTATGATTTGTACGGTTGATGTATTAAGCATGTTAGTGCCTTGTTTATTACAATACTGCACACTGTGTGATGTTCAAATATTACCGTGTCCAGCTCAATTTCACCAACACCAGCAACAAACTTACAATATATGACCCGGGATATCACCAGAGATGCTGCCCATTTTCTATTTTTAGTGGATGCTAACCCTGTTGTACTTAACATGCATGTCCATGTACTTACGCAGGGTCATGTCTTACAATACTTCACATAATTTGTGCAATTGCAGTTTAACTTCTACCATTTACTGGTTGCATGTAGGTACACATGTCAGTGGCACTGATCCAC
The DNA here is from genome assembly GCF_018294505.1 of Triticum aestivum. Classification (NCBI taxonomy): domain Eukaryota; kingdom Viridiplantae; phylum Streptophyta; class Magnoliopsida; order Poales; family Poaceae; genus Triticum; species Triticum aestivum. The sequence goes on along the minus strand of NC_057796.1, from coordinate 234,181,490 downwards.
GCTTCGATCCAGAGGAACATCTCGCCTCCTCCATCGCTGACTTTGGGCAGGCTCTGGCCAAGATGAAGTGCCCCAGCAACTACCTCTCAGGACTTACCAAGTATGTACTCACCAGTTCAATCTTACCAATACCAGTTGCAATTAATGGCTATGTTCTGTACGGTCGATGTATTAAGCATGTTCTAGTAAACATTCCTAACACGTTTTTGCTACTTTCCCTACCCTTTTATAGACATTTGGGCCATTCTCTGCTCTGGCAGTACCTTCCTTGTGATGTTGAACTATGCCAATTACATTTTTATCAGTACCGGTTTCAATGTCTATTAAGCCTGTTGCAATTAACAGTTCAAATCATTTTTAAAGAGTTGTATTTCAATGGCTACAAACTTACAAAACATGACTTAGGATGCTGTTAAGCCTGTTGCAATTAACAGTTGTATCCCTTTTTTAATCTGTCCATTTGCTACCACGCTACTCTCCGCAATAAAGATATACTAGAGATGCTGCTCATTTTCTATTTTTAGTGGATGCTAGCCCTGTTGTACTTAACATGCCTGTCCATGTACTTACGCAGGGTCATAACGGCCGATGCTATTGTTTGCCGTCGAGGTTAGCTGCATCCCATGTCTTACAGTATTTCACATCATTTGTGCAATTGCAGTTTAACTTCTACCATTTACTGGTTGCATGTAGGTACACATGTCAGTGGCACTGATCCATGCTTCAGCCCGGAGGAACAGCTCGCCTCCGCCGCCGCTGACTTTGGGCGGGCTCTGGCCAAGATGAAGTGCCCCAGCAACTACCTCTCAGGACTTACCAAGTACGTACTCACCAGTTCAATCTTACCTATACCAGTTGCAATTAATGGCTATGTTTTGTACAGTCGATGTATTACGCATGTTTTAGTAAACATGCCTAACATGATTTAGATATTTTCCCTACCTTTTTATACACAACTGGGCCATTATTTGCTCTGGCAGCACCTGCCCTGTGATGTTTAACTCGGCCAATTGCATTTTTACCAGTACTGGTTTCAATGGCCATTAAGCCTGTTGCAATTAATAGTTGTATCCATTTTTAAAGAGTTGTATTTCAATGGCTACAAACTTACAAAACATGAATTAGGATGTTGTTAAGCCTGTTGCAATTAATAGTTGAATCCATTTTTTAATCCGTCCATTTGCTACCGTGCTACTCTTTCGAAATGAAGATATCACTACAGATGCTACCGTTTTATTACCATTTGCTATTTTTGGTGGATGTTAACCCTGTTGTAGTTAAGATTGGCTTTCCATGTACTTACACAGGGCTACAATGGGCGATGTTGTTGTTTTCCATCGAGGTTAGCTGCATCCCATGTCTTATACACCATCTATTCCTAAATATAAGTATTTTTAGAGATTCCAATATAGACTACATAAGGAGCAAAATGAGTGAATCTAGATTCTAATCTAAACTATATCTATAATTCTATATACATCCGTATGTAGTTCATATCGAAATCTTAAAAAAAATACTTGTACTTAGGAACATAGGTAGTTTTATTTTACATCATTTGTGCAATCTCAGTTTAGCTTCTAACATTTACTGGTTGCTTGTAGGTACATATATGAGCAGTACTGATCCACGCTTTGATCCCTTTTGCGTATGGGGCAATGAGATATTCATGAACAAGCGTCAAGTGAGGAAACTAAGAAAGATTGTTAGGCGAAAGAAACGGGTGATTGGAATTAAGCTCTTTATTTACACTTTGTCCAAGACAACAGTGAACTTTAGGATGGTAAGTAATGTGTTGCCTTTTCCCCCTGCCCACAACAAGTTACTCTATTAGACCTCAGTATCTGATATTTTTCTCTTTTCATTTTTTTCCAAGCTATTTACTGATGATTACCCTGCAAACTACATGACCGGAGTGGAGGCAACTAAGGTTAAAGTATATAATTCATGCTACCATGATAATGCTCTAGAAGTCTTCCTGGAGGCGGTGAAGGATGGGCGGGCGATCATCACAAGCGGTTGTACAAAAGTGGTTCGTGCCTATGGCATGCAAGAAGGCACATTATGGGCATTCCGCTTCTTCAACACCGTCGGCAGTCAAAATGATTTACACTTGTCTCTTCACCTTTACCGCCTTTAAATACTGTGGTTCATCATAGTTAATTGCTCCCTAATTCTGTAATTACTGAATATATTGTACTGGCAATTTTATTTATGGATTCGTTGTTGAACCATTGTGCTGAGAATTTGAATTGCAGGTTTCATATTTCAAAATTTCCAATTCGAATAATAAATTACAGGCAAAAATAAAAAGAGAACAGACTGTCATGGAACTTTGCAAATGGTTCTGGCAGTAAAAGCGCTTGTGATGGATAGCCCAATTGCACATAGTTTTCTACATCAAATCATGTGTGATGTAGTTAATGAAAGCAGTTAACCAAGGCAGAGCGTGTGTGATAGTAACACCTTTTACACATGAGCGTATACATAAAACTGTGTGGGGTGTACATACGAACGGAAAAGTTTTCCATGGATTGACTGTCTGGGATGTACATAAGAACGGAAGCGTATTCCTTGGATTGACTGTGTGTGATATATATACGAACGGAAATGTTTTTCTGGGATTCACCGTGTGGGATGTACATACCTACGGAAATGTTTTTCTCGGATTACCGTGTGGGATGTACATACCTACGGAAATGATTGGGTTTCGATGCCTCGCCTGATCGCACACGGCCCCAGCCAGGGTCCCAGGAGGGCCTAACCCCGACGATTTCTGGGTCGTGTGGGATGGACCCCCTATCGCCCACACTCACTTGGCGACGGTTCCAAATGCCGTCGCGAAAAGGGGTTAAAAACCATTTGTATAGCATCGACACGAACCAGTGTGGTGAACCCCTATGTGATGGTGTCTAGATTGGATCTGGTGGTTCCGGACTCTGTGGCGGCTGGAATTGATTTTCGTCGACTCCCTAGGGTTTCTGGAATATTGGGGTATTTATAGAGTAAAGAGGCAGTCCAAGGGGCACCCGAGGTGGGCACAACCCACCAGGGCGTGCCTGGGCCTCATGGTGCGCCCTGGTGGGTTGTGCTCCCCTCGGAGCACCCCCCAGGTGCTTCTTTGGCCCATTGGTTGTCTTCTGGTACAAAAAAATCTCCAAAAAGTTTCGCTGCGTTTGGACTCCATTTGGTATTGATTTCCTGCAATGTAAAAAACATGCAAAAAAACAGCAACTGGCACTTGGCACTATGTCAATAGGTTAGTACCAAAGAATGATATAAAATGACTATAAAACATCCAAGATTGATAATATAACAGCATGGAACAATAAAAAAATTATGGATGCATTGGAGACGTATTAGCATCCCCTTGTGATGTTTAACTCTGCCAATTGCATTTTTATCGGTACCAGTTTCAATCGTCATTAAGCCTGTTGCAATTAGCAGTTGTATGCAGTTATAAATAGTTGTATTTCAATGGCTACAAACTTACAAAACATGAATTAGGATGTTGTTAAGTCTATTGCAATTAACAGTTGTATCCATTTTTTAATCCGTCCCTTTGCTACCGTGCTACTCTTTCGCAATGAAGATATCACTACAAATGCTGCCATTTTATTACCATTTGCTATTTTTGGTGGATGTTAACCCTGTTGTAGTTAACATTGGCTTTCCATGTACTTACACAGGGCTACAATGGGCGATGCTGTTGTTTGCCATCGAGGTTAGCTCCATCCCATGTCTTATACACCATCTATTCCTAAATATAAGTATTTTTAGAGATTCCTATATAGACTACATAAGGAGCAAAAATGAGTGAATCTAGATTCTAATCTAAACTTTATCTATAGTTCTATATACATCTGGATGTAGTTCATGTTGAAATCTCTAAAAAAATACTTGTACCTAGGAACGTAAGTAGTTGTATGTTACATTATTTGTGCAATCTCAGTTTATCTTCTAACATTTACTGGTTGCTTGTAGGTACATATATGAGCAGTGCTGATCCACGCTTCGATCCCTTTTGCGTATGGGGCAATGAGATATTCATGAACAAGCATAAACGCGAGGAAACTAAGAAAGATTGTTAGGCGAAAGAAACGGGTGATTGGAATTATCCTCTTTATTTACACTTTGTCCAAGACAAAGTGAACTTTAGGATGGTAAGTAATGTGTTGCCTTTTCCCCCTGCCCACAACAAGTTACTCTATTAGACCTGAGTATCTGATATTTTTCTCTTTTCAGTGGTTTTCGAAGCTATTTACTGATGATTACCTTGCAAACTACATGACCGGAGTGGAGGCAACTAAGGTTAAAGTATATAATTCATGCTACCATGATAATGCTCTAGAAGTCTTCCTGAAGGCGGTGAAGGATGGGTTGAACAAAAGTGGTTCGTACCTATGGCATGCAGGAAGGCACATTATGGGCATTCCGCTTCAGCAACACCATCGGCAGTCAAAATGATTTACACTTGTCTCTTTACCTTTACCACCTTTAAATCTTGTGGTTCATCATAGTTAATTGTTGTCTAATCCTGTAATTACTGAACATATTGTACTGACAATTTTATTTATGGATTCGTTGTTGAACCATTGTGCTGAGAATTTGAATTGTACGTTTCATATTTCAAAATTTCCAATTCGAATAATAAATTACAGGCAAAAATAAAAATTTACAGGAGCTAATAAAATAATGTGCACGTGGTTAGAAAGAAAACAGTGTGTGCGATGAAAAAAGAGAACAGTTGTTTCTTTGACGTGAAACGTTTGCGATGCCCGACGGATACACACACGGTTTCGTATCATATGCGTGTGCGATTCATGGTAATACGGCAAACGTTTCAAACCAGCGCATACCAATCGCACATAGTTATGAAAATGGACAAGTTGGCGTTAGTAGAGGCACAACACACATTTTACATTCTTGAACCATGTGCGATAACGTACCTATCACAAACATATCGGCAGATTAAATATTGATGTCCACCTTTTTCACACGACTATAGCGGCGTAATTTTTTGGGATGCCTCTCTGATCAGAAACGTAACGTCGAGATGTAATGTGTGGGACTGGGGCGGCTTCTCGTACGTTTATTCAATGGCGATTGTCAGTAGCCCCTCATGCATCCCCGATGGTTTCTGGGTCGTGGGGAACGACCCGTTATCGCCCACACTCACTTGGCGACGGTTCCAAATGCCGTCGCGGAAAGGGGTTAAAAACCGTTTGTATAGCACCGACGCGTACCAGTGTGTGTGAGCGTAAATTGCAAGATGAGCCATCAAGCTAGTTGTGGAGTTGCCAACATGCTCTAAGTGCACGCAACATTGAGCAAAAAGAAGCATGCCTAGGAAATTAATGCGTGCGTAGGGAGGCCCTTTGCTAAGAGAAGCATCTGAACTTAAGTGCATAAACATGCTGAACTTAAGTGCTTGTGAATGTTAGCTAGTATGCATACCGTATCTTGTGAAGCTTAGTTTAGTGTGAATGTTAGCGTGTGAACCTTTACAATCTACGTATATTGTGGGCATGTTATTTGACCCCTCATTTTGCTGCACTACGACTAGTGTGAGCGTTTGCATGCAGTACACCATCCTCTAATTTGGTGGATGCCAAGCTAGCCCGAAAAGGAGCTATAACTTTTTTTCAAGTTGAAAAATGTTACCGATGAGTAGGCATAATTAAGCTGGAGGCGTCTCTTTTTTTCTTTCGAATGGGGAATAAGCTGAAGAGCTGGAGAGTGTCTCTAATGGGTTGCCTCTAGAGTTAAGTGTCGGCGTTCTGGGAACGGGGGTCCCCAGACTTGCCTGCCTGCGGCCCGCGGCGTGGCTCCTCTAACGGTCTGGTATGGCCCATCTTCACCAGCAAACACTCGAGACCCTAGCGAGGGGCCAAGCCTCGCGAGGCGGATGACACAAGACCTCCTCAGGGGCAGCCTCATTAAGCTGGCTCGCGAGGAGCGGAGAGATCAAGGCGAGGAGCACCTCGCGAGGCTCCCGTGACGTGAGCCATGACGACCGAGGCCACGCGGGCGCCCATGGGCGTAGAGTACTCATTTCCCCTTTGGTGCTAGAGGAGCAGGCGCAGGAGAAGAGTCTCGAGGCATCAGGCAAAGGTTTCCATATCGGTGCAACGAGACCAAGACCAGCAGGATGGCAGGACGGAGGTCACCACGGAGCCCACGACCTCGTCACCACCAGAGCCTTTGGCAGGCGAAGACCACCTTTTGTCAGGATAGCTTGTACTAGTTGTCCCCCTTCAAATTGGCCGTTGTGGGATCCCTTCCCTCCTAACATTTGGGAAGAGGACCGGGCCTCTATAAATAGGACTAGCCACCACCATAGGAGGGAGAGGAACCTTGGATCATATCCATTCTACCCTCACACGCACAAGCTCACCGAGCTCAAGAATACCTCTCCTCAGGAGGATGTTCTTCCCTTGTACTTGTTCATCCTCAGCCTACAAGGCAATCCACCACACCACACTGGAGTAGGGTATTACACCACATCAGTGGCCCGAACCAGTATAAACTCTTGAGTCCCTTGTTCCTTGGGTTCGGCGAGCTAGGCCTTGAGATCATGGGGAATGCGTGAGCTTGGGGGAGAGAGATCTTCGTGCGCACCCAGAGTTCAAACCTTGAGGGTTTTGGCGGAACCCGTAATACGACATTTGGCGAGCCAGGTAGGGGTGCGCTGAAGCTTTCCTTCCGCCGATCCACGCTCCACCACGTCCATGGCTGAGCGCCGGGCCGCCTGGCCGCCCGCGTCGCTCAAACAGCCCATGTTGGCGGGCCTCCCCGTCGTTCTCCATCACCCGCCGCCAACGCCGCCACCGACCCGGCGGGAAACGAGTAGCAAGCATCTTTGCTCTACCCCTCGGTGCGGCGGGATGGCCGCACCGCCACCCCGTCGCTGACTCCGGCCGGCTCATCGTCCCACGCTCGTCGCACGCCCACAGACACGAAGGCCGCCCTGCTCATGGCACGCGAGCTCCTGCGCTACCGCCCGGTCAACGAGCTCTACGAGGACCGGCTGGACCGCATCGCCGAGCTCGTCAGCGCCGCTGGGGGCTCACCTATACCGCCTCTCTCGCTACCTCGCCCTCCTCCAGCTGCGGGTGACATAGCCCACAGAGCGCCTCCACCACCTCCACACCAAGACGGCGCCCTGGCACCAAGACGCGCGGCCCCTCGGCGCGACCCGCCGCGCCGGGCGCCCGCGCATGAAGAAGGAAGCTGCCAAGAAGTTCCCCGGCCGCTAGAAAATGCTCCAGGCGCCCGGCCACTAGGCGACGGATGGTGCCTTGAAGATCCTCCCGCAGCAGGGTCAGCATAGAAAGAGCGTGCTCCAGGACGTCAGGCGAGGGAGAAGGATCACGAACTGATGCTGAGGCAGAAGAAGGAGGCAGTGTCGTCGCCAAGACCTGCAGGTTGATGGGGGTGGAAGAAGAGGCCAGGAGCTCCAGAGCCTGCGGGGCCTCGGCCGGCGAGCTGGGAACGAGCGCCTCAGGAGCTGACGAGGCCTTGGGGGTCGCCCTCTCCTGGAGACGCACCTTTGGGCCTCGCAAGGATAACCGGGCTGGAGAGGTGCGGGCGCCGCCGCCGCCTTTCTGCGCCAGAGGAGGTGCGGCCGTGCCAGGCTGCTGGGTCCCCGAGGATGTGGCCACCCCCTCCCTCTTCTTATTTGATGACGACGTCGGCCTAGCGGCACAAGGAGGAAGCATCAGGAGGCCGCAGCGGAAGCAGGAGCAAGGACAAGCTCAAGACATGATACTCACTGGTCCACGGCGGCGTAGTCCCGCCGCCTCTTCAGAAGCATGGAGCGTGGAGGCCTCACAGCGTCGGGCACTGGCGCGCGGGCCCCAAGAGTCGACGAGGCCGTGGTGGCCCCGGGTGGCGACACGGCAGGGGCGTCGCCCGGGGAGATCAGCGTCGATCTACTCTTCATCGGGACACCAAGCGGTGGCTTCCTCGAGGGGGAAACCCTGGACCTCGTGGTGACCCCAGTAGGAGGCGGGACTTCCTTCACCAGGTGGTCGTCGTCGTCATCAGGCAAGGAGCGAAGAAAATCAACCTTGCGCGGAGGGGAGGTCTACACAGATGTAACACCCCGGATGTAACTTTCCATATTTGTAACTCCAACTCTTGCCAGCTTCGGCTATGTGTTATGATATTCCCTTCGTGGTTGGGTTTTGTCTCTCGTTTTGCAATTTGTTCATGTCATGCATTTCATATCATGTCATCATGTGCAGCTCATTTGCATACGTGTTCGTCTCATGCATCCGAGCATTTTCCCCATTGTCCGTTTTGCAATCTGACACTCCCACATGCACCGGCACACCCCTCTTGTTTCTTTTCATGAGCGGGTGTTAAACATTCTCGGAATGGACCGAGATTTGCCAAGTGGCCTTGGTATACCACCGGTAGACCACCTGTCAAGTTTCGTTCCATTTGGAGGTCGTTTGATGCTCCAACGGTTAACCGGGTAACCGCAAAGTCCTTTTGTGTGTTGCAGAAAAAAAAACCCTCCAAACAGCCCAATAACCCATCTAAGTCACTTCCATGCTCTCGGTCGTTCGATCACGATCGTGTGGGCGAAAACCGCACTCCATTTGGAGCATCCTAGCTCCCTCTACCTATAAGTATGTGATCCCCTCCGAAATTCCGGGTCCCCGAAAACCCTAGCCCGCTCCCTCTCCGCCGTCGGACACGTCCGGTCCAGACGGACGCATCGCCGCCGCCGCCCCGGGCCAATCGGGAGCCACCACGTGGCCCCCGCGCCACCGTGCCGCCGCCGGCCCGCTCGGCCCGCGCGGGCCCCCCGAGCACGTCTCCTCCGCCCGCGCCC
>NC_057796.1:234106534-234172286 GCF_018294505.1 Triticum aestivum | reverse complement strand
CCATCCCACCGCGCGTCATCGCAGGAGCTCCGGCCTCCGCCGCCGCACCTCGTCATCGGCGCCGCCCCCGCGGCCCCGTGCTCCTCCGCCCGCGCCACTCCGCACCGGCGCCCGAGCCCCTCCGAGCTCCTCCGCCTCCCTTCCCCGAGCCTCTCCATCTCCGGCCGCCGTCTCCGTCTGTTCTCCGGCGAGCTCGCGCCGCCGCCTCGGCTCCCGATCCAGATCTAGACGAGGTTGACTTTCCCCCCTCTCGAATTTTTCTCCAAGTCCGGAAGTTCCAACATTCTGTTGCCATGTTCATTGCATCATAACTCTTTGCATACTGCTCCATTTCGTGCGTGTAATATATCGAAATGTTCGCCACGAGATGATCTTCATTTTGTTCCATTGTGCAATGCTCGTTTGAGTCCATCTTAGTGCCCAAATCTCTGGTGCAAGAGTGTTATATGATGGTTTCTGCTGTACTTATCAGAACTTGGTGTTTTGTTATTTTTGTTGCATTTGATGTGTGCATCTTATGGGCATGAGCTCTACAGGTGTTTTGATCTATGCCATGCCGTCTTTACAGAGGTGTATTTTTGTGATCTATGTGGTGACTAGCACAAGCATGCAAACTAGGCTTCGTGATGTTTCTATTTCCTGGGACTTAGGATTTTGCCAAGTCTGTTACTGCTGTTATTTTGTTGCCATGTATCCATGTGTCTACAGTGATATCCATGCTTCTTTTGGGCATGTTCAGTAAGGATGTTTTGTAGATATAATTGTGCTCTATCGATCCATGCCCCTGTTTGCAATTATGGAGTGCCATAGCAGGTCTTAATCTTGCTCTACGTTTGCTATAAAATGTTTCTGGCAGATTGTTAACATGATATTCAATTTTGCCAAGGTTTTTGTAGTTGATCCATAAATGCTATGAACTTTCTCTTGCCATGGTTAGCTTCTTGAACATGCCATCTTGCTGTAGATATGCTTGTTTTGTCATGCATTGATTTTTGATGAGTGAATCGAGTTCACAAAGATGCCTTCATAATTCTGTGCCTTTTTGCCTCATGATCAGTAAGGGACTTTTGTTCTATGCGTTTAGTAGATTCATTCCATGCCTTGTTTTGCTATGTTAAGTTCCTTTAGCATGTTGATTGGTTGCTCTGAACATTGCTACCTGATGCTGTTTCAGCCATGTTCAGTATTTTCACCAAGTCTGTGAAGCTGATATCTTTTGCACTTTTGCCATGCTTGTTTGAACCTGTTATATTGTGATCTAGCCGTAGCTCATTGTTCATCTTTTGTCAAGCATCTCCTGTAGATCACTGCTATATGGTTTCTTGCTATGTTGGGGTGCTGTAGCATAGTTACTTGATGTATTCTAAGTGCTATCATGCTGTTAATCGCAGATCCGTGTCATTCTTGTTTTGCTTGCCATTTGCAAACCGTGCATCCGTTTCCGGTGATCTTTATATCGATTTCGACCGAAATCATCTCATCTTTCCAGCGGCATACTTGGTTTGCCAAGTTGATGCCTTCTTCATCTTTTCCCTTCCGGAGCACGCATATGCATTGCATATCACATCTCGCATATCATGCCATGTATTGCATCATGTTGCTTGTGCATTTCCCGTGATTGATTGTTGGTCCTTTGCTTGTGTTCTTGCTTTCGGTAGAGCCGGGAGACGACAACACTTATGAGGAACCTGTTGAGAACGCTTACGAGGATCAAGCTTTCGACATCTCTGAGAACCTTGCAGGCAAGATGACCATACCCTCTAAATCACTTCTATCTTTGCTTTGCTAGTTGTTCGCTCTATTGCTATGCTGCGCTACCTACCACTTGCTATATCATGCCTCCCATATTTCCATGTCAAGACTCTAACCATCCTTTCCTAGCAAACCGTTGTTTGGCTAAGTTACCGCTTTTGCTCAGCCCTTCTTATAGCGTTGCTAGTTGCAGGTGAAGTTGAAGTTGGTTCCTTGTTGGAACATGGATATTTTGGAATATCACAATATCTCTTATTTAATTAATGCATCCATATATTTGGTGTGCCCTGAGAACGAGATATGTGCAACTCCTATCGGGATTTGTCGGCACATTCGGGCGGCTTTGCTGGCCTTCTTTTACCATTGTCGAAATGTCTTGTAAACTGGGATTCCGAGACTGATCGGGTCTTCCCGGGAGAAGGTTTATCCTTCGTTGACCGTGAGAGCTTATAATGGGCTAAGTTGGGACACCCCTGCAGGGTATTATCTTTCGAAAGCCGTGCCCGCGGTTATGAGGCAGATGGGAATTTGTTAACGTCCGGTTGTAGAGAACTGGACACTTGACTTAATTAAAATACATCAACCGTGTGTGTAGCCGTGATGGTCTCTTTTCGGCGGAGTCCGGGAAGTGAACACGGTTTGGGTTATAAATGAACGTAAGTAGCTTCGGGATCACTTCTTGATCATTTCTAACTTCGCGACCGTTGCATTGCTTCTCTTCTCGCTCTCATTTGCGTATGTTAGCCACCATATGCTTGTGCTTGCTGCAGCTCCACCTCATTACCCCATTCTCCTACAAGCTTAAATAGTCTTGATCTCGCGGGTGTGAGATTGCTGAGTCCTCGTGACTCACAGATTCTACCAAAACAGTTGCAGGTTCCGACGATAACAGTGCAGGTGATGCAACCGAGCTCAAGTGGGAGTTCGACGAGAAACGTGGTCGTTACTATGTTTCGTTTCCTGATGATCAGTAGTGGAGCCCAGTTGGGACGATCAGGGATCTAGCAATTGGGGTTATCTTAGTTTCATTTAGATTTGACCGTAGTCGGTCTATGTGTGGATTTTGGATGATGTATGAATTAATTTATGTATTGTGTGAAGTGGCGATTGTAAGCCAACTCTCGTTATCCCATTCTTGTTCATTACATGGGATTGTGTGAAGATGACCCTTCTTGCGACAATACCTACAATGCGGTTATGCCTCTAAGTCGTGCCTCGACACGTGGGAGATATAGCCGCATCGTGGGCGTTACACCAGACCCCTCCGAGCTGGCCACCAAATCCTCCTCCTCCTCATCGGAGTCACCAGAGGACACCACCACCGGATTCGTCGCCACCGGGATATCTGAGGGCGCGGGCGGCAGGAGCCCACGCCGGTCAAAGACAGGCTTGGCGGCGGCAGTCTCCGCCCAATCTTGTCGGCGGTACAAGGGAACGAAGGATTTCGACGGATACCCTTGGTCGTCCCCAACTAAGGAGCGAAGGGTGCTACCTCTTGAGCACTGCGTTGGTTTTCCCTTGAAGAGGAAAGAGTGATGCAGTAAAGTAGCGTAAGTATTTCCCTCAGTTTTTGAGAACCAAGGTATCAATCCAGTAGGAGATCACGCACGAGTCCCTCACACCTACACAAACAAATAAGAACCTCGCAACCAACGCGATAAAGGGGTTGTCAATCCCTCAACGGTCACTTACGAGAGTGAGATCTGACAGATATGATAAGATAATATTTTTGGTATTTTTATGATAAAGATGCAAAGTAAAATAAAAGGCAATAAAAATAACTAAGTGTTGGAAGATTAATATGATGGAAAATAGACTCGGGGGCCATAGGTTTCACTAGTGGCTTCTCTCAAGAGCATAAGTATTACGGTGGGTGAACAAATTACTGTTGAGCAATTGATAGAATTGAGCATAGTTATGAGAATATCTAGATATGATCATGTATATAGGCATCACGTCCGCGACAAGTAGACCGAAACGATTATGCATCTACTACTATTACTCCACACATAGACCGCTATCCAGCATGCATCTAGAGTATTAAGTTCATAAGAACAGAGTAATGCTTTAAGTAAGATGACATGATGTAGAGGGATAAACTCATGCAATATGATATAAACCCCATCTTTTTATCCTCGATGGGAACAATACAATACGTGCCTTGCTGCCCCTACTGTCACTGGGAAAGGACACCGCAAGATTGAACCCAAAGCTAAGCACTTCTCCCATTGCAAGAAAGATCAATCTAGTAGGCCAAACCAAACTCATAATTTGAAGAGACTTGCAAAGATAACCAATCATACATAAAAGAATTCGGAGAAGATTCAAATATTGTTCATTGATAAACTTGATCATAAACCCACAATTCATCGGTCTCAACAAACACACAGCAAAAGAAGATTACATCGAATAGATCTCCACAAGAATCGTGGAGAACTTTGTATTGAGATCCAAAGAGAGAGAAGAAGCCATCTAGCTAATAACTCTGGACCCGAAGGTCTGAGGTAAACTACTCACACATCATCGGAGAGGCTATGGTGTTGATGTAGAAGCCCTCCGTGATCAATGCCCCTTCCGGCGGAGCGCCGGAAAAGGCCCCAAGATGGCATCTCACGGGTACAGAAGGTTGCGGCGGTGGAATTAGGTTTTTGGATCCGTATCTGATAGTTTGGGGGTACGTAGGTATATATAGGAGGAAGAAGTACATCGGTGGAGCAACGTGGGCCCACGAGGGTGGAGGGCGCACCCAGGGGGGTAGGCGTGCCTCCCAGCCTTGTGCTCTCCTGGTTGATTTCTTGACGTAGACTCCAAGTCCTCTGGATCACGTTTGTTCCGAAAATCACGTTCCCGAAGGTATCATTCTGTTTGGACTCCGTTTGATATTCTTTTTCTGCTAAACACTGAAATAGGCAAAAAAAACAGCAATTCGGGCTGGGCCTCCGGTTAGTAGGTTAGTCCCAAAAATAATATAAAAGTGTATAATAAAGCCCGTTAATCATCCAAAACAGAATATAATATAGCATGGAACAATAAAAAATTATAGATACGTTGGAGATGTATCAAGCATCCCCAAGCTTAATTCATGCTCGTCCTCGAGTAGGTAAATGATAAAAACAGAATTTTTGATGTCGAATGCTTACTTAGCATAATTTTCAATGTAATTCTCTTATTTGTGGTATGAATATTCAGATCCGAAAGATTCAAGATAAAAGTTTAATATTGACATAAAAATAATAATACTTCAAGCATACTAACCAAGCAATTATGTCTTCTTAAAATAACATGGCCAAAGAAAGTTATCCCTACAAAATCATATAGTCTGGCTATGCTCTATCTTCATCGCACAAAATATTTAAATCATGCACAACCCCAATGACAAGCCAAGCAATTGTTTCATACTTTTGGTGTTCTCAAAACTTTTTAATCTTCACGCAATACATGAGCGTGAGCCATGGACATAGCACTATATGTGGAATAGAATGGTGGTTGTGGAGAAGACAAAAAAGGAGAAGATAGTCTCACATCAACTAGGCGTATCAACGGGCTATGGAGATGCCCATTCATAGATATCAATGTGAGTGAGTAGGGATTGCCATGCAACGGATGCACTAGAGCTATAAATATATGAAAGCTCAACAAAAGAAACTAAGTGGGTGTGCATCCAACTCGCTTGCTCACGAAGACCTAGGGCATTTTGGGGAAGCCCATCATTGGAATATACAAGCCAAGTTCTATAATGAAAATTTCCCACTAGTATATGAAAGTGATATCATAGGAGACTCTCTATCATGAAGATCATGGTGCTAATTTGAAGTACAAGTGTGGTAAAAGGATAGTAACATTGTCCCTTCTCTCCTTTTCTCTCATTTTTTATTTGGGCCTTTTCTCTTTTGTATGGCCTCTTTTTTACTTTCTCTTTTTTTTCGTCTGGAGTCTCATCCCGACTTGTGGGGGAATCATAGTCTCCATCATCCTTTCCTCACTTGGGACAATGCTCTAATAATGATGATCATCACACTTTTATTTACTTACAACTCAATACTTAGAACAAGATATGACTCTATATGAATGCCTCCGGCTGTGTACCGGGATATGCAATGACTCAAGAGTGACATGTACGAAAGAATTATGAACGGTGGATTTGCCACAAATACGATGCCAACTACATGATCATGCAAAGCAATATGACAATGATGAAGCGTGTCATAGTAAACGGAACGGTGGTAAGTTGCATGGCAATATATCTCGGAATGGCTATGGAAATGCCATAATAGGTAGGTATGGTGGCTGTTTTGAGGAATGTATATGGTGGGTGTATGATACCGGCAAAAAGTGCGCGGTATTAGAGAGGCTAGCAATGGTGGAAGGAAGAGAGTGCGTATAATCCATGGACTCAACATTAGTCATAAAGAACTCATATACTTATTGCAAAAATCTACAAGTTATCAAAGCAAAGTATTACGCACATGCTCCTAGGGGGATAGATTGGTAGGAAAAGACCATCGCTCGTCCCCGACCGCCACTCATAAGGAAGACAATCAATCAATAAATCATGCTCCGACTTCATCACATAACGGTTCACCATACGTGCATGCTACGGGAATCACAAACTTTAACACAAGTATTCCTAAAATCCACAACTACTCAACTAGCATGACTCTAATATCACCATCTTCATATCTCAAAACAATTATCAAGCATCAAACTTCTCATAGTATTCAACAAACTCATAAGGAAAAAATTTACTAGTCCTGGATGCCTATTACTTTTAGGACTAATTTTTCAATTTAAGCAAATTACCATGCTGTTTTGTAGGACTCTCGAAATAATATAAGTGAATCATGAGAGAACAATAGTTTCTACAAAACAAAAACACCACCGTGCTCTAAAAGATATAAGTGAAGCACTAGAGCAAAAACTATATAGCTCAAAAAGTATAAGTGAAGCACATAGAGTATTCTAATAAATTCCGAATCATGTGTATCTCTCTCAAAAGGTGTGTACAGAAAGGATGATTGTGGTAAACTAAAAAGAAAAGAGTCAAATCATACAAGACGCTCCAAGCAAAACACTTATCATGTGGTGAATAAAAATATAGCTCCAAGTAAAGTTACCGATGGAAGTAGACGAAAGAGGGGATGCCTTCCGGGGCATCCCCAAGCTTTGGCTTTTTGGTGTCCTTAGATTATCTTGGGGTGCCATGGGCATCCCCAAGCTTAGGCTCTTGCCACTCCTTGTTCCATAATCCATCAAATCTTTTACCCAAAAACTTGAAAACTTTACAACACAAAACTTAGCAGAAAATCTCGTGAGCTCCATTAGCGAAAGAAAACAAAACACCACTTTAAGGTACTGTAATGAACTCATTATTTATTTATATTGGTGTTAAACCTTCTGTATTCCAACTTATTTATGGTTTATAAACTCTTTTACTAGCCATAGATTCATCAAAATAAGCAAACAACACACGAAAAACAGAATCTGTCAAAAACAGAACGGTCTGGAGTACTCTGTAACTAACGCAAACTTCTGGAACTCAAACAAAATCTACCAAAATAGGAAGACCTAGACAATTTGTTTATTGATCAGCAGAAATTGGAATCAATATTTTATCACGTTCTGGTGATTTTTAACAATTGTTTTTGTGATCAGACAGTTTCTGGAATTTTCAGCAAGATCAAATAACTATCATCCAAGAAGATCCTATAGGTTTAACTTGGCACAAACACTAATTAAAACAGAAAAACAAGTCTAACCAGAGGCTAGATCAAATATTTATTCCTAAACAGAAGCAAAAAAACAAAAAACTAAAATAAAATTGGGCTGCCTCCCAACAAGCGCTATCGTTTAACGCCCCTAGCTAAGCATAGAAGCAAGGATATAGATCTAGGTATTGCAATCTTTGGTTTTAGGGAAGAAAAGAGCAAACTTATTATCTATGGAATTAATATTTCTATTTTGATAAAGCACGTGGCTATTAATGGTAGAAGAAATATTAAGCACATTACGAAAATTTGCATATAAGCTAGCCTTCATCTCTTTGATAGATTCGTTTTGGTAGGAGAGAAAAAGAGATGTAGATTCAACTTTCTCATTCATGGGGTGCCCAAATATAGTCTTCATCTTTTCATAAGTATCTACGGCATCCCCTTCAAGAAAACCTTCTTCAAAAATAGAATCTAAGACATGCTTAAACGAAGAAGGTAGGGCAACATAAAAGCTCTTTAAGTAAATTTCAATTTGGTATTGGGGCACATAGCTAGCCTGGATCCTTAATAGTCTATCCCAAGCATTTTTAAAGATTCATCGAGTAAGTAATGAAAAATTCCAGAATCATCTCCATCAAAATTATTAAGACTCTCATTGATAACTCCAGCAGATTTTTCCATAGTATCTTTATTTATGAGTTTAGATAGAATAGCAGGATTGTCTAAAGTGCTAAAACTCGGGAGAGAAACCCCACCCCTTTTTGATTCCAGCATGGCAAAAGGAAGACGAGCGGAAAAGAGACGGCGAATAAAATGGCAAGGGTGAAGTGGGGGAGAGGAAAACGAGAGGCAAATGGCAAATAATGTAATGCGAGGGATAAGAGTTTGTGATGGGTACTTTGTATGTCTTGAGTTGACTTGACTTGGCATGAATCTCCCCGGCAACGGCGCCAGAAATCCTTCTTGCTACCTCTTGAGCACTGCGTTGGTTTTCCCTTGAAGAGGAAAGGGTGATGCAGTAAAGTAGCGTAAGTATTTCCCTTAGTTTTTGAGAACCAAGGTATCAATCCAGTAGGAGATCACGCACAAGTCCCTCACACCTACACAAACAAATAAGAACCTCGCAACCAACGCGATAAAGGGGTTGCCAATCCCTCAACGGTCACTTACGAGAGTGAGATCTGACAGATATGATAAGATAATATTTTTGGTATTTTTATGATACAGATGCAAAGTAAAATAAAAGGCAATAAAAATAACTAACTGTTGGAAGATTAATATGATGGAAAATAGACCCGGGGTCCATAGGTTTCACTAGTGGCTTCTCTCAAGAGCAAAGTATTACGGTGGGTGAACAAATTACTGTTGAGCAATTGATAGAATTGAGCATAGTTATGAGAATATCTAGGTATGATCATGTATATAGGCATCATGTCCGCGACAAGTAGACCGAAACGATTCTGCATCTACTACTATTACTCCACACATCTGTCGGCGTTCTGGGAACGGGGGTCCCCAGACTTGCTTGTCTGCGGCCGACAGGGTGGCCAAGCAACAGGCCGTACGGCCCATCTTCATCGACAAGGCATCCAAGACCCTCGCGAGGCGGACGACGCAAGACCTCCTCTGGAGTAGCCTAGCCAAGCAGGCTCACAAGGAGCGGAGATATCAAGGCGGGGAAAAACCTCACGAGGCTCTCATGACGTGAGCCATGACGAATGGCACCAGGCGGGCGCCAGCGCGCGCAGCGTCCTTATTTCCTCTTTGGTGCTAAGGAGGCCAGCACAGGCGAAGAGTACCGAGGCATCAGGCAAAGGTTGCTATATTGGTGCAATGAGACCAAGACCAGGAGGATGGCAAGACGGAGGTCATCGTGGAGCCCAAGACGGCGTCACCACCAGAGCTTTTCGTAGGCGAAGACCGCTTTTGTCAGGATAGCTTGTACTAGCTGTCCCCCTTCAAATTCGCCCGCCATTGTTGGATCCCTTCCCGCTCGATATTTGGGAAGAGGACCAGGACCTATATAAATAGGTCTAGCCACCACAGTAGGAGGAAATCGAATCCTCACCCGCACAAGTTCGACCAGCACAAGAGCACCTCAACCTCAGGAGGCTGTTCTTTCATTGTACTGCTCATCATCAGCCCAAGAGGCAATCCACCACCACCGCACTGAAGTAGGGTATTACACCACAACGGTGGCCTGAACCAGTATAAACCTCGTGTCTCTCTATGTTGCGAGTTCGTCGGGTTCGTCCGCGAGATCTTAGCGAGCTAGCGCGTAGATCGGTGGGAGGGAAAGACTTCGCGCGCACCCCAGTGTTCAAACCTTAAGGGTTTGCCGGAACCCCACATCCGACATTTGGCGCGCCAGGTAGGGGTGCGCCGAAGCTTCCCTTCCATGTTCGTCGCTTCGTCGCTCCATCGTCTCCATGGCGGACGCTCGCCGTGCTCGAGCTGCGCGTCAGGCTGCCCTTACTGCCCGCGTCGCTCAGATGGCTCCCGTCGGCGGTCCACCTCGCTGTTCTCCGTATCCCGCCTCCAATGCTGCCATGGCCCGGCAGGGAATGAGCAGCAGGCGTCCTCGCTGCATCCTTCGGTGCGGCAGGACGGCCGCACCGCTACTCCGTCACTGACCCCTGCCGGTTCTTTGTCCCACGCGCACCGCGCTCCCATGGAGGCACGGGCCTCGCTCCTCGCGGCGAACGAGCTCCTACATTACCGCCCCGTCGACGACCTCTCCGAGGAGTGGCTCGACTGCGTCGCCGAGCTCATCCGTGCTGCAGGGGGCTCTCCGGTGCCGTCCCACTCTCTGCCTCCCCTTCAACTAGCCGCGGGCGACGGGGCTCATGGCATGCCACCACCACCTCAGCCCCAAGATGGCGCCTTGGCACCAAGGCGCGCGGCTCCGCGGCGTGATCCACCACGCCCGTCGCCCGCGCGCGAAGAGAGAAGCTGCCAAGAAATTCCGCGGCCGCGAGAAGCTACACCTGCGCTCCCCGCGCCACCTCGTCAAAACCGCGCGCCGCCCACAGCGGCACAGCGCGGACCTCGTCAAGACCACGCTCCACCTCTGAAGCGGGCCCCAGCAACCACGGCTGGCTGCCGCGCCTTCACCCCCGACCTGCATAGTATCGCCTGGCCAAGCAAGTTCAAGCCGGATCTGCCTCCTCGCTACGACGGCGCCACCGACCACGCGGAGTTCCTGCAGCTCTATGAGCTGAGCATCGAAGCGGCCAACGGCGACAAAAAAGTCATGGCGAACTGGTTTCCCATGGCACTCAAGGATGGAGCCCGCTCCTGGCTCCTGAACCTGTAGCACGGCTCGATCTCTTCCTGGGACGAGATGCGCGACCGCTTCGTCGCCAACTTCCAGGGCACTCGTGACCGCCGGCCGGCCGCGGGTGATCTACACCGCATCAAGCAACAACCAGGAGAAACCCTCCAGAAGTACATCCAGCGCTTCAACAACACCCGCCTCAAGATCCCCAAAGTCACGGACGAGGCCAACATCTCCGCGTTTTCCGACGGCGTCTGTGACGTCAAGATGAAGGAAGAGCTCGCCATCCACGAGGAGCTCTGCACCTCTCGGGAGCTGTTCAACCTGGCGACCAAGTGCGCAAGAGCTAAGGAGGGGCGCCTTTCTCTCCTCGAGCTGCCAGCCGCAGGAGCGGAGGAGAAGAAGGCCAAGGCCAAGGACGTGAAGCGCAAGGAGGCGGTCGTGCTCGCAGCGGAGCCCGACACCCAGCGGGGCAGAGATCAGCCCAAATCATCCAAGAACGGCTGACCGTTCTGCGCCTTCGACAACCTGAACACCCAGAACACCAGCAACTGTCAAGAGCTCAGAGCCATATGGGAAGGACGCTACGGTCGACGCCCCGAGCGCAACGACCAGGGCTACGGCCATGGAGGAGGACGTGGAGGCGGACGCTGGGATGACCGTGGCCCACGCCAGGAGTGGCACGACCGGCCTCGCGAGGACCGCTGGCAGGACCAACCTCGCGAGGGCGCCTGGAGGGACCCGCCTTGTGAGGATCACCCCCAGGGCAACACCGGTCTTCCCCCGCTGCCGCCACCAAGGAGGAACGACAACCACCACCCGGACGAGGGGGCTGGGGACTTCCAGGAGCCGCGTGCGATCGCATGCATCTTGGGCGGTGCCCAGGCCCCGGCCTCTCAGCGCATCTTCAAACAGTTCGCTCGCGAGGTGAACGCGGTGCTCCCCAAGCTCGAAGCCACGCGCCCGCTCAGGTGGTCCCAATGCGCCATCAGTTTCAACTCGGTGGATCAGCTCAAGTGCGCAGCCACCGCTGGCGCCCTCCCTATGCTGTGTTCCCCAGTCATCAGCAATGTGCAGGTCACCAAGACCCTCATCGACGGCGGCGCGGGGCTCAATGTCCTGTCCGTTGACACGTTCGACAACCTCCAAGTGCCATCTGAACAGCTAGAGCCCACCAAGCCTTTCTCAGGAGTGACCGACGGTTCCACCACACTGATAGGGAAAGTCCGCCTGCCTGTCACCTTCGGGGAGCGCAAGAACTACCGCACCGAGCTCATCGACTCCGAAGTAGCACACATCCGCCTGCCGTCCAATGCCATCCTCGGGTATCCAGCCCTGGCCAAGTTCATGGCAGTCACTCATCACGGCTACAACGTTCTCAAGATGCCAGGAAGCAGAGGAATCATCACGGTCCCATGTGAAGAAAGGGATGCGGTGTGCTCCCTCGAGCGCGCCTTTCGAGCCACAGCAATCGACGACCCCGACAGCAGAAATGAAGGCCCTCCGGAGGCCATCCCCAAGAAGAAGCAGCCGCGCCGTGCAGGACCTCGGGAGGATGGCGCCGTGGCAAGGGCCTCGTCAGGATCAGCGCCCGCTCCAGGGGCGCCTCCCTCCATCACATAAGAAGGTGCGCCTGACGCCCCTCTCGGGGCAGGGCTCGGGGGCTCTCTTCTGGAGGGCCTCAGACCTTGCCAACTTCACAAGGGAGGCGCTTGGGCACCACTTGGAGGGGTGCTTCACGGCACGTGTCCCTTGGGAGAGCACAGGGCAAGGAGTGCCCACCACCCAGGAGTTCATCACCAAGACCACTCAGGAACTATAAGATGCAAGGGCCATGCGCGGCGACCGCCGCTCACGAGGCACAGCTCCGCATCCTGGCGAGGATGCCAGGCTGCGTGTCTGCATCGACGTCCTCGGGCTCAACAGGGCCGCATCGCAGGAGCGCTTCTGGCCATCACGTGTGGGCCGCTGCGAAGGTCCACCACACAGCTACGTTCGTATGCCCTTCGCCTTGCCGAGCGTGGCGTCGGCCTATCAGCGCAACATGCGGCGAGTCCTGGCGGATCACGAGGCCAGGTACCACGCCGTCCTAGAGGAGATGGAGACGGTCTTCAGGGAACCTCCCGAGCCCCAGAGCCTCCCGAGGCTCAGGGTCCCAGTGGCTCATGAGGGGTCCTTTCTTCAGTGCACGCCTTCAGCTGCATCAACTCTACTTCGTCTACAGAACCAGGTGACATCTTCCAAGCTTGTTTAGCTGGGAGCGCCCCTCGGGCTGCATTATTCCTAGGCCACGTGGGTCCGTCCCTGTGGCATGTATCCCTTCTGTTTATGTCTTTAGCTTACCTTGCTGGGGCCCCCCCTCGGGCTGCATCATCCCCAAGCTGCTCGGGCCGGACCCAGTGGCATGTATCTTCCTGCATTTATCCAAGTTGATCTGCTCTCCATGCTTAACCTGCCTAGGGCTATCGCCCGCTCGATTACCGCCCGCCACGGGTCTGTTCATCCTATGCAATTCGCTTGCACGTTAAAATGGGGGCTCCTGAGCATCGCGACTCAGGAGCTCTTACTGTCTCTCCAGCCCTCACCCCCTGGCCTTGCCCACGGCATCGCGACCCGGCATACCAGCGGCGGCTGAGCTCGCTCGAGGGCCGGGACCTGAGGACGTAGAGTGCTTGCATCTAACCGCCTTGCAGGGACATACAGTCACCAAGACTCAAGGCCAGGCGCAACTCGCCTTGAGGTAGGGCCTCGTGAGTCCCGCGCTGGCTCACGAGTGCCCAGATACACCTCGCAACCCTGTCGTGCAAGCCACGTGTCAGGGAGGGGCTGTACACGCCCCGGGGGCTCCTCCCGGAGGGGGGCCCCCATCCCACGCCCAAGTGGAAGCACCATGCTCCGTGCTGGCTGTCGACACTGTCGAGGAGCGGCTATGCCCGTGGACAAGACGAAGCACTATGCTCCGCGCTGGTGATAAACAACTGAGGGCGGCCCCATGGTCATACCAACCTCAGGGAGCCCAGAGCTCAGCGTCCAGCCTCACCGCAATGCCTCCCCTCGGGAGAGCCGCGCGAGGGGGCTGGGCATGGGGGCTGCGCTCGGGTCACGCCCAAGCGCACGCCACCCAACCAGGTCCCTGGACCTGGGCGTCGCGCGCCCCTCCCGAGGCCTCGGCGAGGGCAGGTATGGAAATTGTTTGAACGTCAAGGGGGACTCCTGAGCATCGCGACTCAGGAGCCTAACTGGTCACGTAGCCCCTCACTCCTTGGTCCGTCCTGGTCTCCGGTCGGCCCAATGGCGGTTGAGGTATGCGCGGGGCCGGCCTCTACCGACGTAGAACATTGATCTATCCCCACGAACTCTCCCTATATGCTGTTTGCGCGTCAAGGGGGACTCCTGAGCATCGCGACTCAGGAGCCTAACTGGTCACGTAGCCCCTCACTCCTTGGTCCGTCCTGGTCTCCGGTCGGCCCAATGGCGGTTGAGGTATGCGCCGGGCCAGGCTCTGCCGACGCAGAACGCAAAGCAAATAGGAAGGAAATCGCAAAATCTCGAAGCAAATATTACAAGCATATTGTCCTCTGAATACAAAATGAAAAGTCTAAACGCATCCACGAGGCCTGGTACATGTCGCAGGAACGGAACGGGAAGAATGGGCGCGGGTCACCTCATAGAAGAAATCAGAGAAGGGAGGAACCAACCCCACGGCGATGCTGCTCGAGAAGAAGGGGAAGCAGGTGCTTCCCTCGGGCTCCGGTACGTCGGAGGCTAGCCGGAGCACGGTCGCCCCCCACTCATTGCTCTTGCCTGCCGTCAGCAGGCGCACGGAGGCGAGGCTTCTCTCTGTGATGGTGGGCGCTTCCAGGGCCGGCTCATACCAAGCCGGTGCTGAGGAAGTCTAGACTTTCCGCGGCACCATGGATTGTGGGTGCAGGATGAGATTGGAGAGGATCTGGAGCAAGGCAAGGAAGAAGCAATGAAGGCAAGAACTGCCCGCGCCAGCCTTTTGTCAGGTCAAGCAGTTGCCAAGGCAGCGTGGGGAAGCGGAGACGCCCACGTCCAATCAACCGCCATGCGTCAACCGAGGCCGCAGGCTTTTGGGGCCCACGGTGCTCCGAACATGACCCATGGCTTCGCCGCGAAGCCAAGCCCGAGCGCACCTTGGGCCCGGGGGCTACTGTCGGTGTTCTGGGAACGGGGGTCCCCAGACTTGCCTGCCTGCGGCCCGAAGCATGCCCAAGTAGCAGGCCGTACGGCCCATCTTCATCGACAAGGCATCCAAGACCCTCGCGAGGGGCCAAGCCTCGCGAGGCGGATGATGCAAGACCTCCTCTGGAGTAGCCTAGCCAGGCAGGCTCACAGGAGCGGAGATATCAAGGTGGGGCAAAACCTCACAAGGCTCTCGTGACGTGAGCCATGACGAATGGCACCAGGCGGGCGCCAGCGCGCACAACGTCCTTATTTCCTCTTTGGTGCTAAGGAGGCCAGCGCAGGCGAAGAGTACCGAGGCATCAGGCAAAGGTTGCTATATTGGTGCAACGAGACCAAGACCAGGAGGACGGCAAGACGAAGGTCATCATGGAGCCCAAGACGGCGTCACCACCAGAGCTTTTCGCAGGCGAAGACCGCTTTTGTCAGGATAGCTTGTACTAGCTGTCCCCCTTCAAATTCGCCCGCCAATGCTGGCTCCCTTCCCGCTTGATATTTGGGAAGTGGAGCCAATATAAATAGGTCTAGCCACCACAATAGGAGGAAATCGAATCCTCACCCGCACAAGTTCGACAAGCACAAGAGCACCTCAACCTCAGGAGGTTGTTCTTCCCTTGTACTGTTCATCATCAGCCCAAGAGGCAATCCACCACCATCACACTGGAGTAGGGTATTACACCACAACGGTGGCCCGAACCAGTATAAACCTCGTGTCTCTCTGTGTTGCGAGTTTGTCGAGTTCGTCCACGAGATCTTAGCAAGCTAGGGCATAGATCGGTAGGAGGGAAAGACTTCGCGCGCACCCCAGTGTTTGAACCTTAAGGGTTTGCCGGAACCCCACATCCGACAACATCGACTGCTATCCATCATGCATCTGGAGTATTAAGTTCATAAGAACTGAGTAATGCTTTAAGTAAGATGACATGATGTAGAGGGATAAACTCATGCAATATGATATAAACCCCATCTTTTTATCCTCGATGGCAACAATACAATACGTGCCTTGCTGCCCCTACTATCACTGGGAAAGGACACCGCAAGATTGAACCCAAAGCTAAGCACTTCTCCCATTGCCAGAAAGATCAATCTAGTAGGCCAAACCAAACAGATAATTCGAAGAGACTTGCAAAGATAACCAATCATACATAAAAGAATTCAGAGAAGATTCAAATATTGTTCATAGATAAACTTGATCATAAACCCACAATTCATCGGTCTCAACAAACACACCGCAAAAGAAGATTACATCGAATAGATCTCCACAAGAATCATGGAGAACTTTGTATTGAGATCCAAAGAGAGAGAAGAAGCCATCTAGCTAATAACTATGGACCCAAAGGTCTAAGGTAAACTACTCACACATCATCGGAGAGGCTATGGTGTTGATGTAGAAGCCCTCCGTGATCAATGCCCCTTCCGGCGGAGCGCCGGAAAAGGCCCCAAGATGGGATCTCACGGGTACAGAAGGTTGCGGCGGTGGAATTAGGTTTTTGGCTCCGTATCTGATAGTTTGGGGGTACGTAGGTATATATAGGACGAAGAAGTACGTCGGTGGAGCAACATCGGCCCCATGAGGGTGGAGGGTGCGCCCAGGGGGTAGGCACACCCCCCTTCCTCGTGCTCTCCTGGTTGATTTCTTGACGTAGACTCCAAGTCCTCTGGATCACGTTTGTTCCGAAAATCACGTTGCCGAAGGTTTCATTCCGTTTGGACTCCGTTTGATATTCTTTTTCTGCTAAACACTGAAATAGGCAAAAAACAGCAATTCGGGTTGGGCCTCCGGTTAATAGGTTAGTACCAAAAATAATATTAAAGTGTATAATAAAGCCCCATCCAAAACAGAATATAATATAGCATGGAACAATAAAAAATTATAGATACATTGGAGACGTATCAAGCATCCCCAAGCTTAATTCCTGCTCGTCCTTGAGTAGGTAAATGATAAAAGCAGAATTTTTGATGTGGAATGCTTACTTAGCATAATTTTCAATGTAATTCTCTTATTTGTGGTATGAATATCAGATCCAAAAGATTCAAGATAAAAGTTTAATATTGACATAAAAATAATAATACTTCAAGCATACTAACCAAGAAATTATGTCTTCTCAAAATAACATGGCCAAAGAAAGTTATCCCTGCAAAATCATATAGTTTGGCTATGCTCTATCTTCATCACACAAAATATTTAAATCATGCACAACCCCGATGACAAGCCAAGCAATTGTTTCATACTTTTGGTGTTCTCAAAACTTTTCAATCTTCACACAATACATGAGCGTGAGCCATGGACATAGCACTATATGTGGAATAGAATGGTGGTTGTGGAGAAGACAAAAAGGGAGAAGATAGTCTCACATCAACTAGGCGTATCAACGGGCTATGGAGATGCCCATCAACTAGTCGCGCTGTTGTTATTTACTTTTTTTGAGGAACAACCAGTTGTTATTTACTAGTTTTAGAGACGGATCAGGGTAACAAAAAGGATGTGCGGGGGCTGTGGCCCGTCTAGCCAAGGTTTTATTTTATGTTTATCACGTCATGAGCCCAGTTGTGTTTTTTTCTTGCTGAAAATGGCTAGCATAGTTCTACTTTTTTAAAGAAATACCCAACGGAGGCCTACTTGCTTTCTCAGCCCTGCTGGGCTACAAATCTTTCAAGACAAGAGCGATGTATTCGCTTGCCCAGAAAATGAAGTAATGTAAATTTATAAACACAGCAAACCGATAATTAGTTTCAAATATCGTTTTTAAAGATTTCGACATTTTGAATTTAATTGTTTTTTGCGGGGAAAATTATGTTGGATTTTAAATTTATATAAATTTATTATTTTTAAATTAGTTTGAACGTGACTCAAAATTTTGGGATTAAAAACAGTCCGGACAGCACCGAAATATGCAAACTTTCGTAGAAATTTTTAACTGTGGTCACAATATGGGATGTAATGCTAACAAAAAGAATATGGGCTCAAAAAATCCTTAAGAATTAGCAAATGGGATGTAAGTTATTAGAAATAATGGCAGATGGGATGTATGTTGTTTTCCACATATTTTGAGGCTGACGTGTGCGCCTAATATAGGTTGACACATACGCTTTCCTAAAAAAAGGTTGACGGGCACACGAGAGGAGTGACTATTGGATGTCCATCCAACGGCCGCCGTGCTTCTTCAATCTCTGCTCTTCTTGCTCCACCCACTCAAACCAGCGCCGGTGGGACTGCCTGCTCCCTCCTCCCGTGGCCGACTATGCTGCTGCGCAGGCCGCACCGGCCCACCCAACTCCATCGCTAGCCAGGCCATTCCTCTACTCACCCACACCTCCTATTATTTTCCAACGACGGCAGCCGAACCAGTAGACCCTCGTACTCCCCACCGCGTGGGTAACAACTGTCGAGTCTTCCCCGGCTCCGGGTTGTTCCCTTCCTAGGCCCTGCCGTCGTCCACCGCCCTGCTGATCTCGGCGGGGCGTGGTCAACATGGTCAACGAATGACATCCATCAGAAGAGGACTGTACGTGGAGAGGCTGACAGCTGGGCCACGGCCGCACGCAAGGAAGTGCCTCCTTATTACGCGCAAAATAATGATTCCTCCACCTGACAGCAGGGACCCTTCGGAAGGGCCTCTGTATTTTGCGAAAAAACATTCCTCCCGCTGACAGCTCGGACCCACAAGCTACATCTTCGCACGGAAGGAAGTGCCTCCTTATTACGCACAAAAAATGAATACTCCCCCTACTATCTGGGACCCACCATAGTGGGAGGCTGACTTGTGCGCCTACTAAGTTGACGCGGATGGAAGGCTTTGTCAACTTAGTCAATATGAACGAATCTAACTCCAGTGACCGTACGATGTCCATCCAACGGCCCTAGTGCTTCTTCAATCTCTGGTCTTCTTGCTCCAGCCACCCAAACCAGCGCCGGTTGTGCCGCCTGCTCCTGTCTCCCATGGCCAGCTCTGCTGCCGAGCAGGCCTCACCGCCCCACCCTACTCCCATCGCTGGCCTGGCCATACCTGTACTCACCCAGACCTGCTGTTATTCTCCGGCAACGGTAGCCTCACACTGCAGCCCAACCAGTAAACCCTCATACGCCCCTCCGCGTGCGAAATAATTGTCGAGTCTTCCCCGGCTCTAGGTCATTCCCTTCCTAGGCCTCGCCGTCGTCCACCGCCTTGGTGCTCTCGGCGAGCCGTGGTAAGGAACGACTTACATCGGAAGAGGACTGTACGTGGAGAGGCTGACAGGTGGGTTCACGGCTGCAGCAAGGAAGTGCCTCCTTATTATGCACAAAATAATGATTCCTCCACCTGACGGCTGGGACCTACTGGAAGGGCCTCTGTATGTTGGCTTAGTTGTATTTTGCGAAAAAAATATTTTTCCCCCCTGACAGTTGGGACCCACCAGCTATATCTTTGGACGGAAGGAAAGTGCCTCCATATTAGGCTCGAAAAAAATGGATCCTCCCCCAGAAAGCTCAGACCCACCATCAGTAACTTCGCACGCAAGGAAGTGCCTCCTTATCCTCCCTGACAGCCGGGACCCACCTGGTCGAAGCGTACGTAGCGTTGTCGCGAACGTGTACGTACATACTGGTCAATCGGTCTCTCTTCGATGATGAACCGTGGTCGAGCAAGCAGCGGCACATGTAGTAGTAGAGCCCCCGACGTAGTAGTTCAGGCAGTCCCTTCTAAACCGTGTACACGTACATACAGCCACGTGCCAAAAAATATGGCCATGTACATACATACGGGTGCGGTTTCGAATGCGTACTCGCGCATACGTATGGCCAGGGCTCATGTACATGGAGAGGCAATGGACGGCAACAACGGCGTCCTGTTCATCGGGCAGCCGACCGGCTGGGTTGAAACGGAGAAACAACGTCATGTTCATCGGGAGGCAACAGACTGGGTCAGAATGCGTCCTGTTCAACGGGATCCAACTGGCTTTGACAGAACAGCAGAAACGAGGTCTGGCGTACCGCAATATGAAGGAAACGGCCATCTGTTCGACCAGCTATGGTTGAAACGGGGGTCCTGATCATGAGGAGGGGTGTGGCGTACCGTAAAACGGAGGAAATGGACTTGTGTTGGAGCGCTACGGTCGAAACGGGGGTCCTGTTCATCAGGAGGGGTGTGGCGTACCGCAAAACGGAGGAAACGGACTTGTGTTGGAGTGCTACGGTCGAAACGGGAGTCCTATTCATTGGAGGGGTGTGGCGTACCGCAAAACGGGACTCCACGGGCTATTGTTCACCCACCGTCGACTTCCTTCAGCCTCCACTTGCACTCTTCATCCACCGCGTCTTCCTCCTTCTTCCACCAGCTAATGTTCATCCACGGGCTACTGTTCATCCAGCCCTCCACCGGCTACTGTTCAAGCAGCCCTCCACGGGGTCATGTTCATCCACCCCCAACCAGATCTGCTGTGGCGGCCTCCTCTCGGGGTCCTGTTCATCCAGCGGCAACAACCTACTACTACTGGCACGAGGTCCTGTTCATTGATACGTCCATTTTGCATCATGTTTACCTACTATTATTTATATATTTTTTTGTATAATAATGCTTTTTGGAGTATTTCTAATGCCTTTTCTCTCTAATATGCAAAGGTATACACAAAGAGGGAGAATACCAGCAGCTGGAATTCTGGACCTAAAAAAGCTACGTCAGGCTACCTATTCTGCATAACTCCAAATGAGCTAAAACTTTACGGGGAATTTTTATGGGATATATAAGAAATGTTGGAGCCAATAAGTATGAGAGGGGGCCCACCAGGTGGGCACAACCCAC
This sequence comes from Triticum aestivum, assembly GCF_018294505.1. Taxonomy (NCBI): domain Eukaryota; kingdom Viridiplantae; phylum Streptophyta; class Magnoliopsida; order Poales; family Poaceae; genus Triticum; species Triticum aestivum. The sequence continues at coordinate 234,151,563 of NC_057796.1, read as the reverse complement.
CTGGGGACGCCAGGGAGCCCAGGCGCACCCTGGTGGGTTGTGCCCTCCTCGGCCCACCTCCGGTGCCCCTCTTCTGGTATATAAGTCATTTTGACCTAGAAAAAATAAAGAGAGGAGTTTCGGGACGTAGTGCCGCCGTCTCGAGGTGGAACTTCGGCAGGAGCACTTTAGCCCTCCGGCGGAGCGATTCCACCGGGGGAACTTCCCTCCCAGAGGCGAAAATCATCGTCATCATCATCACCAACAACTGTCCCATCTTGGGGAGGGCAATTTCCATCAAAATCTTCAACAGCACCATCTCCTCTCAAACCCTAATTCATCTCTTGTGTTCAATCTTCGTACCGCAACTATGGATTAGTACTTGTGGGTGACTAGTAGTGTTGACTACATCTTGTAGTTGATCACTATATGGTTTTTTTGTGGAAGATTATATGTTCGGATCCATTATTCTATTTAATACCCCTCTGATCTTGAGCATGATTATCATTTGTGAGTAGTTACTTTTGTGAAAGTGCGTTATATCGACTAGAGGGGGGGTGAATAGGCGATTTTTATAAATTCTTCACTGAGGAATTTGTGGGTGAGGAAATTCCTTTGCGAAGAACTACTTGCAGCGGAATAAGTACTCAAAAGTATGCATAGCAGAACACAAGCATAGTCATCATGATGAAATGAAAAGAAGCACAGAGTACAGAAAGCGTAAACACAGGATAACACAGGATGAAGACAAACACACTGAGGAAATTGAGAAAGTCTTCAATCGAAGTCCTCAAACACAGATATGAACAATTGCACAACACAGGAATGAGGAAATGAAAGAGTTGAGGAAATAGAACCAGTTGGCCTGGTGAAGACAATGATTTGGTAGACCAGTTCCAACTGTTGTCTCAGTTGTACGTCTGGTTGGAGCGGCTAGGTATTTAAACCTGAGGACACACAGTCCCAGACACCCAGTCCTGAACACATAGTCCAGGACACCTAGTCCTCGCCGTATTCTCCTTGAGCTAAGGTCACATAGACCTCGCCCAATCACTCGTGGTAAGTCTTCAGGTGACTTCCGAACCTTCACAAACTCGGTCACTCGGCGATCCACAATTTCCTCTTGGATGCTCTAGACCATGACACCTAACCGTCTGGAAGAAGCACAGTCTTCAAAGGTAAGAAGCGTCAGCTGATGTAAAATCTTCATAACATATTTCATCATGCATCAGTCACCATAGTACAATCTTCATAATATATGTTATGAAGAATTTGAAATGCATGATGAAATATGGTGACTGATGTAATTCAGCATGCGTGCAATAACATTAATGAGGAATAAGCATGCAGAAGAAACAGCAAAAGTATCAGGTCACCATAGAGTTTAAGTTTACAAGTCGATCCAGCTAAGTCTTCAAAAGAACGAGAGTTGCAACTTAGAAGAAAAAAACGCCCATATAATAGACCCGCTTGAAGACTAACTCAAATTTCTCCCCCTTTGTCATCAAATGACCAAAAGGGTCGAAAATGAGGACTAACACCCCTGAAGAATATCAAGGTGATGAAGGAGCGTCAGCGTTGTTGGGGTCGGTTGTTGGAGTAGGGCCTGCCGCAGTGTCGTCCAAATCTTCATTTTCATCAGTGTCACGTGCTGAAGAATAGGAGCTGGCCACCAAGGAAGGAACCTTGACCTTCTTGTACTTCTTCGGAGGAGGTGCAGCCCAGTCAAGATCATCCTTGAGACCCATTGTCTTCAGATCTTCTTCACTATAGACTTGAGACAGAACAGCCCAGGTGCGGTTGAGGATTTCATGAAGGTAGTAGTGGTTTTTCTTCACTGCATTGTGGGTAGCAGTCATGTTGTGAAGAATTGAACCAAACTGACGTTTGACCCATTTATTATTGCGATCAACCTTCTGATGAAGACTGAGGAGAATCTCACGGTCAGTCATCACCCTAGGTGATGTGCCTTGAGGATTTTGCTTGGGTGCGTTGGCAGCAGAGTCATGGGTGGCAGAGTCATCATTGGTGGAGTAGGATGCAGCCTTGCGAAATTGTCCATTTAATGGACGAGTGCCTTCATCAATTACAGCAGTAGCCTTGCCCTTTTCATCAGCTGAGGAAAATGTCCGTTTGAGGACTTCAATTGGGGGCAAGTAGCTGCAATGGTTTAGTGTATCAGCTTTATAGTTGAGTGAAGACCTTGTCCTGATGAATCTCATAATCCAAGGTGCCTAAGGCTTCAACTCAAATGGTGACATGGCGACATTAGCCAGAGTCCTCATGAAGAAATCATGGAAGCTAATGGGAATGCCATGAATGATATTGAAAAGCAGATTCTTCATGATGCCAACGACTTCTTCTTCATTTGAGTCGTGGCCTTTGATTGGACTCAATGTCTTCGTCAGAATGCGATAGACAGTCCGAGGCACATACAGCAATTCCTTCACAAGGAATTTTGTTCTTGAGGTCTGACCTGGTTCAAAGGCTTCATCAGCACTTGCATGTAGTGATCGGTTAGCTCAGGTTCATTATAGACGCAACAAGCACCTTCAAGGGGCAGACTGAGAGGTAAGGCACGAAGAAATTCAGTAGCTGGTGCCTTGTAGTGAGTGTTTTCAGACATCCAGTCCAGCACCCATGGATTCACATCTTCAGTTGCCGGTGATGTGCAGTGTTGCATAGAATTGAAGAATAAGTTCTTCATTCCAATCATAGATGTCAGTGCAGAAATTTAACAGTCCAGCGTCGTGAAGAACACTGAGGACTGGCACGAAGGACGGTAGAGATTCCATGTCCACGTGAGGAATGTGCTCATGATCGAAGACTTTGTCTTTGTCGAACAGCACTGAGGAATAGAAATTTGCCTGGCTGGCAGTCCAGAAATGCCTCTTCCTTATGCGAGCAGTCATAAGGGTTGTAATCAGTGAAGAATACATGCTCGCCAAAGAAGGCATCAGTCTTGAATTTTTGCTTCCTGGAGAAAGGATCCTTTGGTTTGGCCAGAGGAGTGTCAGTGAGTTGCATCACAACCTCAGGAATCACAATCTCAGGTTCTTCAGGCTGAGGAATTTCTGCTTCCTCTTCAGTGGCAGCCTGGTTCTTGAATTCTTCATTTTCAGTTTCTTCAGCACTAGCGGCTGGAATGTCTTCATGAGCTTCATCAGATCCCATTTGAACTGTAGTGACTGGGGACTGAGGAATTTGCTGTAGTGGAGTGAGGAGTGGAGAATTGGGGTGCTGACTTTCCCAAAAGTCATCATTCATCACAGGTGTGGTACATCCAATGTCCACATCTTCATCTTCAATTTCTTCAACGCCGGCCTCTTCAGCAGTAAACTGAGGCAGAGGCGAGGAAACAACTGGGGTTGAAGGGATTTCATCCACTTCAATTTCTTCATCCATCTGCTTTGATGTAGCAGCAGAAGGAGTTTCTTCATCAGATCCGCTAGGGATCACATATTCTTCACCAAAAGGAACAAGGTCCTTTGATGGCATGGTTGAGATTGGAATAGCATCAATCAGGTTTGCAAAAGAGCTGGTCATAGGCTTCATTTTCTTTGGAGAAGAAGAATCTGAAGAAGCTGATGCTTTCCTTTTCTTCACTGCTGCACGCTCTGCAGCCTTGGTCTTCTTCACATCTGATGCAGATGGAAGGATTGGAGTTGGAGTAGGCGCAGGTGGAGCAGAGGAATTTTGTGCAGTTTCTTCAGACACAACTGATGCTGTTGCCCAGACCTCTTCATTTTCTTCAGGCGCACCGCTAGTGGGTGCCCTGGAACTCACATTATCTTCAGCAGCCTGATTGTCATTAGCGGTGCTGGCATGTTCTTTAGTTTGCTGAGCAGATGCTTCAGCAGGAGTGACTTCAATATGCACAGGGGCATCGGCACTTGAAGTGAGTGTCTTTGTCAGATTGACGAACCTGACCTTGGCTCCTTTCCAATCAGCATAGTAAGCGTTGAAATCATCGCTGAGGACTTTGATTTCAGACTGGAGCTTTACAAGTTCATCAGTTGTCATAGAGACAACGTTGTTCTTCAGGAACTTCTCCTTCCTGTACTGTGCTTTCTTGAGTTGCCTGGCCTTCTCATATTTCCATTTTTCTTCACTGATGAAATGGGTCAGCATGTGACTTTGGCCAGGTGTCAACTTGAAATCAGGCATAGGAGTGTTTGGGTCCTTGTGCCAGAGATCAATATAGTCGAGGATCAGCTTTGATCCAAAAGCAGTGGCACTTCTGTGCCCTTGGCTCTAGCGGCCCTGACTTGCATGTCTCTGATGATTTCAGCAAGTTCTTCATCATCACCTTCGTCTTCATCAGACGGTACTTGGAAGGTGACCTGCTTCTTCTGAGGACTTGGGCGAGAGCCTCGTCCAGTAGTTGTCTTTGTCTTCAGCAGAGAGGGTCCTGTTGAAGACTTTGGTCAGCTGAGGAACTAGCTGAAGCTCCTGAGGCAATAGAGATGCCTGTAGTCCTTTGGCACGTGGCGAGATGCACAGGTGTTGAGGATTTTGTTGGAGCAGCTGAGGACTTTGCAGGAGCAGGAGCGGCTTGAGGAATTGGCCACGAGGGCTGAGCTGAGGAAATTGTCCGTGAGGGCATTGACGAAGAGGCACTTGGCTTGTGCGCAGGCTTCTTTGCCATGGATTTCTTCGGCCGTACAGAGGCCTCAGCAGCAGCAGTAGTGGAATCTTCGTTGAATTTCTTCACTGCATCTTTTGCCTGTTTGGCCAACTTGGCTTGGCGCTTGGCCCATTCTCCAGGAAAATCCTCACCGCACTTGATGCTAGTGGGATCTGCCTCTTAGCCAGGTGCCAATGGAGGCTTTGAGCATGGAGGAGTAACAGCGAATTTCTTCATGTATTTTGGAGTCACATACCTGTACTCCCTCCACTCTTTTGCCCATCTCCTTTCTATCCTCTGAATGCGCACCTTGCGCTGATTTTTATCTTCCTCAGGGGGTGTGCAGTACCCAGCATAAATGTCCTCAGGGATTTCAAAGGCAGTATTGACCTCATGCTTCTTTCCTCCTTTCTGTGGCCTCTTTTCAATAGCCATTTTCTTCAGTTGAGGAATTTGAACAATTGAACTCTGTGAAGAAGTATGCAACTTTTCTTCAAGGAACGCTGCAAATGAGTTAAGTTGATGAGAACCTAGTGATTCAGCAGCGGATATGAGTACCTGTGAACAGAGTATAGTTGCGAGGAATTTGGAGAGGTGATATGCGTTCTCAGAAGGTTTTTCAATAAGAACAAGTTTGAGGAATTTGACCAGATGAGTCTTGAAGAATTTCACTAAGCGTTCTTTGTCTTAGGTTCTAGAGTTGTATAGATCGAAGATCCACACAATTGAGGAATCTTGAAGAAAAGTGATTCTTAGAGAAACGAATCAAGAGCAGATGACATGTGAGGTGTCTAGTGTGTGAGGATTTGAAGAAAAAAACACCTTTGAAGATTTTGTAGTAAACATTTGAATCAAAGTGGGCACTAAAAGTAACTTTTAATTACCCTGAACGAAGAACACGACGAACTGGGATGTGGAGAAGTGAAGCTCGTCTGTGCAGATCTTCCACGCCCTAACTTGGCGGAGGAAGACGGCTACGGCGGCGGCAGAGTGAAGATTTCCGCGGCCGGCCTGAGTACGGAAGCGACGAGGTCAAGGCAGTGAAGCTCTTCCTCACCGGCGACGATGATGTAGCGGCGGCGCTAGGGTTTGACAATCTCGAGCTTGGAGAGAGGTCGAGCGGAGTAAAAGAAGTGAGGAAGGGGAGAGGGGGTATTTATAGCCACGGTGAAAAACGGTTCGCCCGAAGAAATTGGACGAACGTGCCCCTGACCCTTCTCATTCGCATTACATGTGTCACCCACGTACTGAGAGGTGGAGATCGTGTTAGATCGTGGGTGAATAGATAAGTATATCGTGGGAAGCAGAACGGTTTGAGCGGCAAAGCCGAAATTTTTGATAAGATAAGTTAAAAGTTCCGTTCGCAAATTCTTCAGCTGACAAGGACACAGTGAATATTTTGAACGAGTTTCAAATAGAACGCTCCTGAAGAATTTGTGAATAGATTGGGTTGAGTATAGCATAGAGGGGGAAGGGTCCGATCACATTCACTTAGCAGAAATAGCAACTTGAAGAAATAGCAATAAGTGAATGCTGTAGAGGACATAAACAACGGAAGAGAAACAACGGAAACAGTGAAGATTTTGCAAAGTTGAAGATTATGAACAACTAACAATGATGATTTCAGACACCGTGTACAATTGTCGTAGGGTTCTGAGAATCAAATTCTTCATTAATTTCTTCACACTTAGAGTGTTATTCTTCATTGATTGAAGAAAAACGTTTCTTCATGTGTTGCACATCTAAGTCATCAATTTTGCATAAGTGTTAGGATGAGTGTCCTTTTCAAAGAACATTCGAAGATTCTAGGATATTTAGCTCACACCGGAACTTGCTAAATCTCTTCACATCCAAGGGCTTTGTGAAGATATCGGCTAGCTGTTCTTCAGTCTTCACATGCTCAATAGAAATGTCGCCCTTCAACACATGATTGCAAAGAAAATGATGACGAATCTGAATGTGCTTTGTCTTTGAGTGCTGAACTGGGTTGTGAGCAATCTTGATGGCACTCTCATTGTCACAGAAGAGAGGCACATTCTTCACGTTGACGCCGTAGTCCTTGAGGGTTTGCTTCATCCACAGCAATTGAGCACAGCAAGAACCAGCAGCAATATACTCAGCTTCAGCAGTAGACAGTGATACGCAGTTCTGTTTCTTTGAGGACCAACAGACCAAAGATCGTCCGAGGAAATGACATGTACCAGATGTTGACTTGCGATCCACACGATCACCAGCATAGTCAGAGTCATAATATCCAACGAGATCAAAAGCCGAGCCCTTGGGGTACCATAATCCTAGTGTTGGTGTGTGAGCTAGATATCGAAGAATATGCTTCACAGCCTTATGGTGTGATTCCTTCGGTGTAGCTTGAAATCGGGCACACATGCAAACACTAAGCATAATATCTGGCCTAGATGCACATAAGTACAATAAAGAACCAATCACCGAGCGCTATACCTTTTGATCGAAGTCAATACCATTTTCATCAGTGCACAGATGGCCATTTGTGGGCATAGGAATTTTGACGCCTTTGCAATCTTGCATGCCGAATTTCCTCAGTACATCCTTGAGGTATTTCTCCTGAGATATGAATATGCCATTGCGCTATTGACGAATTTGAAGACCTAAGAAGAATTTCAACTCTCCCATCATAGACATTTGATATTCTTCACTCATCATATAAGCAAATTCGTCACTATAACGTTGGTCAGTACAGCCAAAGATGATGTCATCAACATATATTTGGCATACAAACAATTCATCATCATATGATTTAGTGAAAAGAGTAGGGTCGAGTTAACCGGGTTTGAAGCCTTTCTTCATGAGGAATTCCTTCAAAGTATCATACCACACCCGAGGGGCCTGCTTGAGGCCATAGAGGGCCTTATTTAGTCTGAAGACTTTGTCAGGATGCTTAGGATCTTCAAAACCTAGGGGTTGAGCAACATATACTTCTTCCACAAGCTTACCATTGAGGAATGCACTTTTCACATCCATTTGATATAAGGTGATATCATGATGGTTAGCATAAGCAAGTAATATGTGAATAGCTTCAAGTCTAGCAACAGGTGCAAAAGTTTCATCGAAATCAATTCCTTCAACCTGTGTGTAGCCTTGAGCTACTAGTCGTGCCTTATTCCTCACCACAAGGCCATTTTCATCTTGCTTGTTGCGGTAGATCCACTTTGTGCCAATGATATTGTGTTTGCGAGGATCTGGACGATTGACCAGTTCCCAAACGTTCTTGAGCTTGAACTGATGTAATTCTTCTTGCATGGCCTGAATCCACTCAGGCTCCAAAAATGCTTCATCTACCTTAGTGGGCTCTGAGATAGAGACAAAAGCATAGTGGCCACAAAATTTAGATAAATGTGAAGCTTTTGAGCGTGTGAGAGGACCTGGTGCTTTAATGTCATCGATGATCCTCTCAACTTGTACTTCTTTTGCAACGCGAGGATGAGTAGGTTGTCATCGAGGAATTTGATCAGCATTTTCTTCAGCACCATTTTCTTCAGCAATTTCTTCAGGCGCATTAGCTCGACGTTCTTCACGTTCTAGAATGAATTCTTCAGCAGATTCTTCGGTAGGAATGACATCCTTAGTAGCCTTGAACTTGATAGTTTCCTCAGGTGCTGGTTCATCTATCACAGAGGCTAGGTGCTCTCTTTGCGAGCCATTAGTTTCATCGAACCGCACATCTACAGTTTCAACAACCTTGTGAACTCTGTAGGTGTGCGAGTCCTTTCCGTAACCAAGCATAAAACCTTCATGTGCTTTCGGTGCAAATTTAGCATTGTGATGAGGATCTCTAATCCAACATTTAGCACCGAAGACTTTGAAATAACTCACATTGGGTTTCTTGTCAGTGAGGAGTTCATAGGCAGTCTTCTTGAAGAATTTGTGAAGATATACCCTGTTGATGATGTGGCACGCAGTATAAATTGCCTCAATCCAGAAGTGACGAGGCGTCTTGTACTCATCAAGCATAGTGCAAGCCATCTCAACAAGAGTCCTGTTCTTGCGCCCCACGACGCCATTTTGCTGAGGAGTGTAAGGAGCAGATAACTCATGAGTAATACCAAGTTCATCAAGATAGTCATCAAGACCAGAATTCTTGAACTCAGTTCCATTGTCACTTCAGATGTGCTTGATCTTCACACCAAAGTTGGTTGAAGCCCTCGAGGAAAATCGTTTGAAGACTTCCTGCACTTCATGTTTGTAAGTAACAATGTGTACCCATGTGTAACGAGAGTAATCATCAACAATAACAAGCCCATAGAGAGATGCGTCATTTGTGACAGCTGAGTAATGGTTTGGACCAAAGAGTTCCATGTGAAGAAATTCGAATGGTCGAGTAGTGGTCATGATAGTCTTCGCTGGATGCTTAGCCTTGGTCATCTTTCCAGCTTCACAAGCTCCACACAAGTGATCCTTGAGGAATTTGACATTCTCAATGCCAATGACATGCTTCTTCTTCGCAAGCGTGTGCAAATTCCTCATGCCTGCATGACCAGGTCGTCGATGCCATAGCCATCCTTCTGAAGCTTTTGCAAGTAGGCACACGGCTGGTTGCGGTCCTGTAGAGAAATCAGCAATATACAAGTCTCCTCTCCTAAAGCCTTCGAAGACTTTGGAATTGTCAGCTTCCATAACCACAACACAACTACTTGCCAAAGACAACTACCATATCAAGATCATAAAGCATTGAGACAGACATGAGGTTGTATCCTAAGGATTCGACAAGCATGACTTTGTCCACGTGTCGATCCTTTGTGATCGCAACCTTACCTAGACCCAATGCCTGACTTTTGCCTTTGTCAGCGAAGATGATATGCTTCAGATGCGATGGTGATAAGGGAGCATCAATCAAGAGATTCTTGTCACCAGTCATGTGATTTGTACATCCACTATCAAGGACCCACTCAGTGGCTTTGGGTTGATCATCCTGCAGATGAATTGGTGCAGCTTACGAACTTCATATACTTCATCAGTGAAGAATATGACATCAATTCATCAGATCAATTTCACCAAGCAATAGAACAGATAAAACAGTAGGAGGACGTGAGAAATGAAAGTTCATTTCTTCATGATTAGCCTACGTCCTTTCAGGCAAACTTCAGGTCTCCAGCAAATTCTTCAGACGCTCAAGTACGTCTGGAGACCTGACCCTGCAGAAGAGATTAGTTCTTTTTCTTCACCACCCACATCTGAAGGGGTGGCAAAGAGTTCATCACTCTACGAGCTCCATATGAGAAAGGTGGCATAGAAGCCAATCTGTTTCGTTTCACATAAGAGAAGTTAGGGTAAGCATATGAATAAGCAGAGAAATTCTTCGAGGACTTATGAACATAATGATTAGAAGAATAATGCTCATATTCATAGCCCTTGGCTCCTCCCTGCGAAACAGAGTTGTTAGCATGATGATGTTCATATGAGGACTTTGATCCTCTTGAGGAATTTGATCCATGTGAGGAATTTGGTCCGTATGAGGACTTGGATCCATATGAAGAATTTGGTCCATATGAAGAATTTGATCTGGGGTTCCTATTCCTCACAGGTGGTGTCATGAGGACATTCACCTGAAGACTTTCAAGGCATCTTTTGGGAACCCAGATTTTCTTCATAGGAGAACCGTTCCTGCAGTTAGTGCCAACATATCTAGCAAATACTTCACCATTCTGATTTTTGAACAGTTTATAGTTGGAGTCAAATGACTCATCAGAAGAATGAGGAGATTCACATGTAAAGCCAGATAAGTTAGATGGATCAACTGGAGGTCCCTTTGCAGCAACCCATGAGGTTTTGGGGTACTGCTCGGGCTTCCAATATGTACCATCAGCATTGAGTTTCCTCTCAAAGGCAATACCCTCTTTCCTAGGGTTCCTGTTGAGGATCTGCTTTTTAAGCACATCACAAAGAGTTTGATGCCCTTTGAGGCTTTTGTACATGCCTGTCATGTACAATTCCTTCAGCCCTGCATCGTCAGTGATACTAGCAATGTCCTCAGATGAGGAATTGGTGATAGCAGAGGCAGGTGAGGAATTTGTAGCATTAGAAGCATTTGAACATTCAGGTGACGAATTAGCAGATTCATGTTCAATGCATTTCAAACATGGAGGAACAAATTCTTCCTGAGCAGCGCTGATTTGTTGAGCAAGTAGTGAATCGCGCTCCTTCTGAAGATCTTCATAACTCACTCTTAGCTTCTCAAGATCTTGCTTTCTTTCAAGAAATTCATAAGAAAGCTTCTCATGATCAGATAAGAGAGTGTTATGATGACCTTGAAGGTTGTCAAACCTAGTCTGAAGTCTCTGAAGATTTTCAGTCAAGGTTTTAGTGTGATCCATTTCTTCACCCAACATATCATCACTTTTGTCTAGCATGTTTTGAACCTTTTCCAAGGCCTTTTGTTGTTTAGTGGCAATACAAACAAGCTTGGTATAGCTAGGTCCAAAATCATCATCAGATTCATCATCACTAGACTCGGATGAGGAACATTCGGTTACCTTGCCACCTTTTGCCATGAGGCATGGTGCAGAAGATGATGGTTCAGGTTCGAAAGTCATCATTTTGAGTGATTCCTTGAAATCCTCAAACCAGGGATCATTACAAGTTCAATGACCTTCATAGACGTCAGAGATTCGGTCCCAGATAAGCTTCGCATTGCAAAGATTCATAATGCGCCTGAATTCATCTCTGGATAGGCAGGAAGAGATGATATCCTTCGCCATGATGTCAAGTCGAGTGTACTTGCGAATATCATCAGTGTCTGCCATCTTGCATAGATCGATAAGACAAATCTCAGTGACGGTCTACAGCTCGCTATTCATTGCCATGAGGTGTTTCCTCATCATGGCCTTCCACTTGGGATAATCATGACCGTCAAAGATGGGGCATGTCACTTTCTTCATTCCTGCGGTCGACATAACTAAAACTCCAGGCGGTTAAACCAAAATCACACAGAACAAGGGAGTACCTTGCTCTGATCCCAATTGAAAGTGCGTTATATCGACTAGAGGGGGGTGAATAGGCGATTTTTATAAATTCTTCACTGAGGAATTTGTGGGTGAGGAAATTCCTTTGCGAAGAACTACTTGCAGCGGAATAAGTACTCAAAAGTATGCATAGAAGAACACAAGCATAGTCATCATGATGAAATGAAAACAAGCACAGAGTACAGAAAGCGTAAACACAGGATGAAGACAAACAGATTGAGGAAATTGAACTGAGGAAATTGAGAAAGTCTTTAGTCAAAGTCTTCAAACATAGATATGAACAATTGCACAACACAGGAATGAGGAAATGAAAGAGTTGAGGAAATAGAACCAGTTGCCTTGGTGAAAACAATGATTTGGTAGACCAGTTCCAACTGTTGTCTCAGTTGTACGTCTGGTTGGAGCGGCTAGGTATTTAAACCTGAGGACACACAGTCCCGGACACCCAGTCCTGAACACACAGTCCAGGACACCTAGTCCTCACCGTATTCTCCTTGAGCTAAGGTCACACAGACCTCGCCCAATCACTCGTGGTAAGTCTTCAGGTGACTTCCGAACCTTCACAAACTCGGTCACTCGGAGATCCACAATTTCCTCTTGGATGCTCTAGACCATGACGCCTAACCGTCTGGAAGAAGCATAGTCTTCAAAGGTAACAAGCGTCGGATCCATGCAAGATCAATCTCTTCAGTGATGCTCAATCACTTTGGGTTTGTAGGTGTTTTGGTTTGGGGTTTTTCCTCACTTGATGATTTTTGCTCAAAGTCCTCGGAGGATGGGACGCTCTCAAATGACAAGTGTCAGTTTCTCTCGGAGTAGCCAACCTGCTAGTGGTTGTAGGGGGCGGCTATTTATAGCCTAGGGAGCAGCCCGCATGATAAGACATAAATGCCCTTCAATGATATGACCGTTAGGTGGGTAGATATTTTGGGACAGCTGGCGCATAGCACAGCAACGGTCGGAAATTTGAGGTTCAAATTCCTCAGGGCTATCATGTTCCTCATTGTGTAGGCAATCTGCACTGGCGAATTCCTAACTCCTCAGTCAGAACAAATTCCTCAGAGACCAGAAGAACTTCGTCTCTGTCACTGAAGAATATGAGTGAACTGTATGAGATTTCCAATGGCTTCACTCGAAGGGATTGGTAGGTGTAGGATTTTGAGTTGAGCATCACATGGAAATTTTTCCTTAGTATTTCCTCGGCCCCCTTTAACAGTACGGTGTTTCCTATGACTCAAGAAAGAGAAAATGAAACTATGAAAACAAAAGTCTTCACGCTTCATGTTCCTCAAATGACTACCAAGTCTTCAAGGTCACACCAATTTCTTCACTTTCAAAGTCTTCAGAAAGTCTTCAGAAATCGAAAGTCTTCAGTCGAAGAACTTCATTTTAGGGGTCGACTTTCACTGTAATTATCAAACTCCTCATAGACTTATAGATCTGTGTACACTCACAAACGCATTAGTCCCTTAACCTATAAGTCTTCAATACACCAAAATCACTAAGGGGCACTAGATGCACTTACATTTTGTTCTTGAGGTCACAGGAGAAATTTTGCTGCAAGTAATCATGTGAATTTTATATGTGTCCGTATGTATGTTGTGATTCCCTTAGGCTACCTTGCTGCACTTTTGTTACTATTACCGTTAATTGCTCGTTACAAATTATCTTGCTATCAAACTACTCGTTACTTATAATTTCAGTGCTTGTAGAGAATACCTTGCTGAAAACCACTTGTCATTTCCTTCAGCTCCTTGTTGGGTTCGACACTCTTACTTATCGAAAGGACTATGATTGATCCCATATACTTGTGGGTCATCATTCATCCAACCCCCACCAGGAATTGTTCATCCAACCCCAACCACGTACGTCTCGACTTGTTCAACCAACCCCCACGTTAATTGTTCATCAAGAGGCACCAGGTTCGATTGGCTTCAGTTAGCAGCAGTAGCGAAGGAATCCATTGATTGGGTTCAGTTAATAGCCTTGGATCGATCGATCGCTCGGGTTCAGTAATGTAGCTAGTGCAATCGCTCGGGTTCAGTAAGCGAATGCCTCGCTCGGGTTCAGTTAGAGCCCAACGCCTCGCACACACGCGCGTACATACGTGTACGAGAGAAACACGCAAGCCCTCCATGCATCACTTGGCCCCAACCACCCACCGTAACCGGGAACTCCCCGATATTTTCCTCGCCCTCGCTTCTACCATGATTTTTTCTGCCATGGACGGCCCAAAGAATGTCATGCAGGTGCGTCTCTGGCCCGCGCAGGACAAAAAGCCCATTTTCTATCATGATATTTTGTCCAGAAGTAGGAGCCCACCACATCTATGATGATACCGGGTTTTGTCACAATTATCGTCATAGAAGTGTCATAAGCATGACAGAAAAAAATTGTTTGGCCCAAAATGTCACGGATGTGTCTTTTTTTGTAGTGGCCCTACCTGGCGTGTATATAAGCCATAGGGTTTAGCCTGTAGAGGGAATCTAATCGCAATTACATTCACCTAGCCCCAGGGTTAGATCTCTCCTTACGTTCCCAAGGTAGATCAAGCTTATACTCGACACATCATCATCAATACACACTAGTGCAGAACCGGGCTTTAGCACCGGTTCCTAAGGCCCTTTAGTGCCAGTTCTGTAACCGACACTAAAGGGTGGGGACTAAAGCACCCCCTTTAATACCGGTTGAACACGAACCGCCACAAAAGGGCCACCACGTGGCACGAGCCAGCGCCGGGGGCGGGGAGACCTTTAGTACCAGTTGGTAACACCAACCGGTACTAAAAGGTTTGGGGGTTTTTGTTTTATTATTTATTTTTCCTTTAGTTTTGTGTTTTCCATTTAATTTTTTCATTTGCTGGTATTTTACGATACTACAAATTGTACATGTTATGCATATATGTAAATAGAATTTCACGTATAACCTATCATATATATCATCGAATGTCTCGCACCACCATTCACACATACACATGTATATATACAATTTGGTATATACAATTTCTCCTACAATTTGCAGATCATTACATGGAGTCATGACCTCGGTATCGGGTAATGGAATTCTCCTTTGGGATCTATGACCTGGTCGAGCAGAAATCCCGCTATTTCCTCTTGAAGTGCTCATACGTGAGCCTCCGGTAATAGCTGATCCCGCATCTCCTTCATCTTTAAAGAAGAGATCAAAATATACATGTATTTGTGTGTATATATATTAGATAATGATGTAAAAATTGTGAATAGTGTTCTGGCATATGTAGAACGCACATAAATCAGTCCCCGGCGCCTGCTTCGGGGCCTTTACGAGAATAGAATTCAATCATATAATAATTAGTCAAGCATGATAATTAATGGCATTGAAACTAGAATTAAAGAGATATGGTAGGTAGCTGGTACTAGCTACTTAATTAATTACCTTGGGTCGGATCCATTTCAGCTCTTTTCACCATTGGCCATCAACCTGTTTGATAAACTTTTGCCAAGCCCTACCCGCCGGCAAAGAAAATGAATAAATTAGGAGTTATTAATTAGTTGATATCAGGAAATGACGAACTATAAAGAGGCCGACATATATAGTTCAATAATGATTCAAATTACCTGTTGACCATCCCCTTCATGATTTCGAAGTCAGTATCTTTTTTAAGTAGTGAGTCCAGTACTTGAACTTTCCTCTCGTCAACTTCAGTGATTAACAAGATCCAGTGGTATCTGCATGCGCACACGTTTGCATGTATAATTAAGCGGGCATGTGCATAACTCATCAACTACCCTAAACCCTATACACTTATTAATATCTAACTAGTAAGCAAAAATGGAATTTGCAGTACAAGACAGTGTGACTCGCTGGAAGTTGTAAGGAAGTAGTATTTCTGGACAGGCATTTAGGCGCTTCAAGAACTTTTGGAAGCTTTTCTCTACGTATGGTCGATCATATTCTTGTGACCATGTCTTTTCATTAATGATATTTGGGTCAATGAACCCAATGACATAGCGTCCAGCTTTTTTCATTTCAAACATCTTCATTCTGCATAATACCACAGAAGAGAATATAGTAAGGATAATTATCGGTAATGAATAGAACGAGCACTACAGCTAGCTGGAGAATTAAATTAATTACAGAAAGAAACCACTTACAAACTGTCGGATTTCGGGTTCCGGCAAAACTCTCAAGGTTCAAACACTGGGGTGCGCACGAAGATCTCTCCTCTCCCAAGCTCTCGCGCTCCACGATCTCACAGACTAGCTCGTCGAACCCAAAGAACACGGGGACACAAGATTTATACTCGTTCGGGCCACCGTTGTGGTGTAATACCCTACTCCAGTGTGGTGGTGGTGGATTGCCTCTTGGGCTGAGGATGAACAGTACAAGGGAAGAACAGCCTCCTGAGGAGAGGTGTTCTTGTGCTCGGTGAACTTGTGGGTGTGAGGGTGGAAAATGGAACCGATCCCCTCCTACTGTGGTGGCTAGTCCTATTTATAGAGGCCCTGGTCCTCTTCCCAAATATTGAGCGGGAAGGGATCCCACAACGGCCAAGTTTGAAGGGGGACAGCTAGTATAGCTTATCCTGACAAAAGTAGTCTTCGCGTGCCAAAGGCTCTGGTGGTGACGCCGTCTTGGGCTCCACGGTGACCTCCGTCCTGCCGTCCCGCTGGTCTTGGTCTTGTTGCACCAATATGGAAACCTTTGCTTGTTGCCTTGGGACTCCTCGTCTGCGCTTGCCCCTTTAGCACCAAAGAGGAAACGAGGACGCTGCGATCGCTGGCGCCCGCCTGGCCTTGATCGTCATGGCTTACGTCACGGGAAACCTCGCGAGGTAGCCCTTGCCTTGATCTCTCCGCCCCTTGCGAGCCAGCCTGGTGAGGCCGCTCCCGAGGAGGTCTTGTGTCGTCCGCCTCGCGAGGGTCTTGAGCACTTGCTGGTGAAGATGGGTCGTGCGGGCCCGCTTGGAGAGCCACGCCGTGGGCCGCAGGCAGGCAAGTCTGGGGACCCCCGCTCCCAGAACGCCGACAGTAGCCCCCGGGCCCAAGGCGCGCTCGGACTTGGCTTCAAGGCGAAGCCAAAGGGCAAGTGCGGAGCGCCGCGGGCCCCAATAGCATGCGGCCTTGGTCGATGTGTTGCGGTTGACTGGACGTGGGCGTCTCCGCTTCCCCACGCAGCCTTGATACCCACCTGGCTAGGCGGCCACCGCGGTCTACACGGTTTCCCTCTCATTGTTGCGGTGCACTCCCCAAATTCTTTCGCTTCGTCAAAGTTCAGCCCCTTCTCCTAATCCGATCAGAGCTCAGTCCTCCCATCACCATGGCGCCGGATCAAATGGAGAAAGGGAAGAAGCCCTTGGCCTCCGCCGAGCTACCTCCAGCCATTGAGCCTGCCATTGGCAGGTTGCTGGTGCTCAATCGAGAAGCCATTGACAAGGTGCGCCCCATGCTTGCCTCCAGCTTCAATGAGTGGGGAGGGACGGTGGCCTGGCCTGCGTCTTGATCTCACGTCGACAGGACAGCCACCGAGGTCCCATTCTTCATCGACGCCTTGTGGGCTCGCCTGGTTCCTCCTTTTTCCGCCTTCTTCAACGCAGTGCTTGCCCATTATCAGATCCACATGCTGCACCTTGATCCCCAATCCGTGACCCTTCTTGCCGTCTTCACCTTTGTTTGTGTGGCCATGGTCGGCATTGCTCCTTCTGTGGTGCTTCTCCGCCACTTCTTCTCGTTGCACCTAATTGATCCCCGGCAGAGCTCGGGATGCCTGAGCTTCTAGGCCGTGGGGGCGACGGCCGGCGTGGGGATCGACTTCGAGCTTCCACCATCCACAAGCTAGTTTCGCACACGGTGGGTATTCGTTGATGTCGGTGTGCTCAGCCCCCTGCTCTCTTCTCCGTCGGCGCCCGCCATTCCCAACTCTGGTTGGTGCCATGAGAGGCTTGCTGATTCGTGCCTTGTCTCCGTGTGGCTCCGGCTGAAGAGGCTGAAAGACCTTGGCGTGACTGCGCCTATGCTGGTGAAGGAGTTCATCCAGCGCCTAGTCGCTCCGCTTTAGCGCCATTCTCGACCAATGTGGGTCTTGCTCAACAGCAAGGACCACATGAGACTTCAGGAGTCCGGGCTCACCCTTGAGGTGTGGTGAATGGTGCTCGAAGTCCTGACGGGCGTCCCGTTGCGGGACGACATGCCAGGGAAGAGTTGTCTTCTGTACCGCTGCTTGAACAAGATGGCATTTGTGGAGCAGATGCCCTCCTTCGATGAGTGGGGGCTGCGTCCAGCCGGCCTTATGGGGCCCCGTGAGAACCCCATCATCGTGGTTCCTCTCCTTGCCTCCAGCCCCGATCTTGCCCCTAGAGTGGATGCTGGGAGGCAAGCACCGCTGGAGGCCGGGGACACGGGCGCCGAGGTGTCGAAGCTGCTTGAGGCTCCCGAGGCGTAATCCTCGAGAACCCGTGATCCTTGCCCTGGGGTGGCAGCTGAGGGGGCGATGCAGTCCACTGCTCTTGAGACCGAAGCTCCTGAGGCCTCAGCTGGTCGTCACGAGGCGGAGCCCAGTAGCTCTCTCCAGCCTGGCGCTCCGGAGGTCGTCTCCTTGGGCGCTTCTCCAGTTGCGCCCCGCGAAGTTCGCCACGTCCCGCACTTCGGCCGGCTCCGTGTGGGCTTTGAGGAGCTCCGCAAGAGGAAGGGATCCCCAAGCTGCAACAGTGGTGCCTTCGTGCCGTTGAAGCAGAGGAAGTACATCGCCATTGATGAGTAAGTACCTTATCCCTGTCATTCCTTGTGTGCCGCTTCCCTTCCTGACAGTGGTTCCCCAGGATGCCTTCTGCCAATGCCGCGGAGTCTCCCGAGGGGCATCCTCCTCTCGCTTCGTCTCCCCCAACAGCTTTGAGAGCCCCAAGCCTGCACGCTGCTTCTGGCGCAGGGTCCGCCGGAGAAGCAAGCCTATCAGCAAGGTTCCTTGAGCTCGTGCCTTCATCGTCTACCCTTCACGGCCTTGCCTTGAGTGCGGCCAGTGTACCAAGGGCTCCTCCTCTGATCATGGGCGGCGGCTGGCTGGTTTCGATCCTGGGCTCCTCTTCAAGCGGCGGGTCTCCACCCATCCGGGCCCCTCGCGAGGCCTGGCCGGCAACTGGGCGGGCACCAGCCCCCAGCCCCCTGCCGAAAGGGGGTGAGCCGCTTCGGGCCTCGTCTGCGACCCCCGCGGTGGAGGACGGGGTCGGTAGCGTGCTTAGATCGGCGCACGAGCGGAGTGTCATCCACCACGAGTTCTTTCAGGATGCGATGGGCGCGATGAACCGGCTCGGTGAAGAACTTGCGGACGTGGACGCGCTCCGTGTGGACGAGGGTCTTCGGCTGATGGAGGAGCGGTGCAAGCTGAAGGTGGCCATCAACCTCGGGTGCCACCAGCGCGAGCTTGATAATGCGAAGGCCGAGGCATCCCTCGCATCCTCGCGCGAGGCCTGCTCCCAAGCCTTGGAAGAAGCCTGGGAAGCTGACCGCCGCCGCGAGATCGCAGAGGAACGCGCGTGGGAGCTCCAAGCGTGGAGCGCCTCCTTGGAGCAGCAGGTGGAGGCACGCCAAGCTGCCCTTGCATTGATGAGGGGGACGCCTACCAAAGAGGAAGAGATCCTGAAGCATGAGGAAGCGCTGGCACTAGAAGCTATGGAGCCCAGCCTCGAGCTTGAGCGGTTGGAGACGAGGGAGCGCCAAGTCGCCCAAGCGGAGGATGCTGTTGGTGCACGCGAGGCCCGGGTCCAGGGGGAGGTCGACCGCCGCGTGGCCGAGGCTTGCGCAGATCATGTGAGCAGGTACGACTTGAAGCTGAAGCGCGCTGAAGCTGAAGCTGCGGGCAGGGTTGCTGCCCTCAAGTCTAGGTTGGCTGAGGCGGAGCGGTGTGAGGAGGCCGCCGCAGCCGCCCTGGTCTCGGCGCAGGATGAACTAGCCTCCGCCCGTGCTGAGCTGCTCCCTCTTCAGCAGCGGGTCACCGACGGCGAGTCCAGCACGAGGCAGAATAGGGAGGAAGTGCTTCAGCTGCGGACATTGGAGCGCGTGCACGCCCCCATGCTCCAGGGCCTCGGGAACAGGGCCAACACTGCGCTGGGCCAAATCTGCAATGAAAATGCCCCTCATCCCCACACGGACGACCACGCCAGTCACCTCCGCTTCTTCACAGAAGTGGTGACGTGCCTAGAGAACCGTTTCGAGAGAGCTTGTCAGCTTGTTGAAGAGAGGAGCCGCAGCCTGCTCGGGCGCGCGTTCTCCCACGTCTTCAGCCATCTCCATAATACCTATCCCAATTTTGACTTCGACGCCGCCATTGCCCGAGTACCGGAGGCTGTCCTGGGCGACCTGGTGCGGTGGGTGGAAGACAATGTGGACGCGCTGGTCAGGGCCTTCGCTTCCGAGGACGACGCGGTGGTGGTCGCGGCAGACGAAGGCGACGTGGTCGACGATGATGATGGCGGCGCCATCGAAGGTGATGGTGATGCCAGCGACGGTGACGGCGATGCCAGCGACGGTGACGGCGATGCCAGCGACGCGTCTGAAGGTGGCCCAGGGGACGCGGCGAGCGACATGTCCGATTGATCCCGTGTTTCCCTGTTGTTTATCCTGCACGCAAAAGCTCAGGCGTGGCCCCAGAGGTTGTAAGAGAATTTTGGGAGGGGGAGCCCCTCATGTAAACAGATTGTTGCCCCTATTATTTTGGGCCAAGCTTAATATGTGCCTTCACGAGCTCACGAGTCCCGTGGCAAGTTTGCTGTTGTAATTTACCTTAACCTGGGCAGGTTCCGAACTGACTCACGAGGTTGCGAGTTTCTGAGGAGCCCCTGAGGAGCCTTCCGATCCATCTGAGTGGGCCTCGCGAGAGGCATGCGCCAGCCATGGCACGACCCGTGTGCAGTGCGCGTGCATTATGCCCAGCCCCGCTAGCGAGGGGCTCGCGAGGGGGAGGTAGTAAGCGTGAGCTCCGAAATAAGGCAAGAACCAGATTGCAAGAAATAGCACAAACGAGAAAAGGCACCCCCTGCGCGCATCAATGAAAACTCAACTCCAACTTAAATCCAAAGCTAGAAAGCAGGGCTACAGAAAACAGGTTAAAAGCAAATGGCCGTGTCCGGCGCCTAGTCTAGTCTTCTTGTCTTCGAGTCTTCTCACCAGCGCGAAGCTACGTGCTGCCACTAGGCCGTGGGAGGGAGCCCCCGAGGCCTGAGGGCGGCACTCCTGAGGCTCCGGGGTGTGTACAGCCCCACTCATTATTATGTGAGAGTGTCACGAGCGGAGACCTTCACAGGCGTGAGCCTTACTTCATATCGCCAGACGAGAGCCCCGCCTTGCGCCACCCTCTACCACCATTGGGACGACCGGAAACCAGGACAGCGCCAAAGGGGGCAAACGGGACGCCAGCGGCGCCCTCGGCGACCACGGGTCCTTTGTTCAGGGGAAGGCTCGTCGGCGCCTCCCCGGCGGAGGGCCTACCTCCGCGCAACGCCTTGCTTCGTGTGATGCGGGGAGGGGCCTCGTTCCTGGCTCCTTCCGCGCAGCCCCTAGTGCGCCTCTCCTGGTGGGACGGGTACCGCCATGCTGGAACCATCACCTGGCGCTGTCACCTGATTCACTTGCGATTCATGGTTAGCGTAAGCCTGCCCCTGGGAGATTAGTGGTACCCTGTAGCTGTTGGCGATGGCGCGGTTGGCGGAGCTCTCGGGCGGTTCCTGGAAGCCCTCAGCTCCTAGTGCCTCTTCTTCCCAGCTTGGCTCGAGGAACAAGCCGGGGTCATCTTCAGGTGTGTACTCCTGGTCCATCATGCGGGGCACGTAGGCCTCCGAGGCCGTTGCCCCGAAGACCTCGCCGAAGTGCCCCACGCTCCATGTCGCCCGGCCCATCTCGCCGTCCTGAGGATGGTTGGGTAGTGCCCCGACGGGGCCGTGTGCGGCAACGCTCGTGCCCGCACCCATCGGAGGTGGTGCGGGCGTGATGAGGCACCCGGCGCCGTGGGTCGCGCTGATGTCGATGGGACCCCCGGGCGCACTCGGGGGCACGCGGGCGCGGCAAGGCCTGCCGTGGGATCCGACCGCTACCTGGGGCGTGAGCTGGTAGCAGAAGGGCGGCGCTCCCGTGGTCGCTGCATCCAGTAGCTCGGCGACAAGTTCCAGCAGTGCATCCCGGCCGCTCTCCATCAGTCGGCACCGTAGCAGCTCCCATGCCACTGTGAGTGCAGCCCTCATGTTCGCCTGCTCCCGTCGGGTGTGCGGTGTCGTCGCCTTGGCATGGCTTGCGGCCCTTGCGGCAGCTCGCGCCTGTCGCGAAGTAAGGGTGGATGGCGCTTGGCCACGCCGCCCGCGCCCCGCGGTGTTAGGTGGCACTCGTGCCGCCTGGAGCGCGGGGTTGAGGTCTTCCTGGGTGGACGATGCCGCCCAGGCTGGCCAAGTTGCCCAGCGGTCGGCGTTGGTTCTTGGGTCGCTGCACATCAGAACCGCAGAGCATCGGTGGATCAACTGGCGGAAGAGAGGCTCCGGCGCACCCCTACCTGGCACGCCAAATGTCGTATTTCGGGTTCCGGCAAAACCCTCAAGGTTCGAACACTGGGGTGCGCACGAAGATCTCTCCTCTACCAAGCTCTCGCGCTCCATGATCTCACGAACTAGCTCGCCGAACCCAAAGAACACGGGGACACAAGATTTATACTGGTTCGGGCCACCATTGTGGTGTAATACCCTACTCCAGTGTGTTGGTGGTGGATTGCCTCTTGGGCTGAGGATGAACAGTACAAGGGAAGAACAGCCTCCTGAGGAGAGGTGTTCTTGTGCTCAGTGAACTTGTGGGTGTGAGGGTGGAAAATGGAACCGGTCCCCTCCTACTGTGGTGGCTAGTCCTATTTATAGAGGCCCTGGTCCTCTTCCCAAATATTGAGCGGGAAGGGATCCCACAACGGCCAAGTTTGAAGGGGGACAGCTAGTACAACTTATCCTGACAAAAGTAGTCTTCGCCTGCCAAAGGCTCTGGTGGTGACGCCGTCTTGGGCTCCACGGTGACCTCCGTCCTGCCGTCCCGCTGGTCTTGGTCTTGTTGCACTGATATGGAAACCTTAGCCTGTTGCCTTGGGACTCCTCGTCTGCGCTTGCCCCTTTAGCACCAAATAGGAAACGAGGACGCTACGATTGCTGGCGCCCGCCTGGCCTTGATCGTCATGGCTTACGTCACGGGAAACCTCGCGAGGTACCCCTTGCCTTGATCTCTCCGCCCCTCACGAGCCAGCCTGGTGAGGCCGCTCCCGAGGAGGTCTTGTGTCATCCGCCTCGCGAGGCTTGGCCCCTCACAAGGGTCTTGAGCACTTGCTGGTGAAGATGGTTCGTACGGGCCCGCTTGGAGAGCCATGCCATGGGCCGCAGGAAGGCAAGTCTGGGGACCCCCGTTCCTAGAACGCCGACACAAACAATAGCAACTGACGATAGATTTTTCGAGTGCGTCTTGATTGAATAACTGAAACATTTCTTGAAACTCAACCCACAGATCTTTTTCATGGTAGTAATAGCCTTTAGGTACTTTCACCATGAGAGACTCTCGATCGGTAATCTTGACTTCTTTCATGTACCATTGATGTAATTCATACATTCTCGTTGATAGAAGCCTGACCTCCTCAGGCTTCACCAAAGGCTGGCCACGGACATATTTTTGTTTTATGTCCTCCTCTCTAATGAGATCCATGGGCTCGATCTCTAGGAGTTGATAAACAGTGACACCGGCCTGTTCAGCCATCCTTCTGTGAGCGTCGGTTATTACCAGCTGATCGGTGCCGGTACTCACACGTGTTGGTACAATGAGCGGGGGGATCAATTGCACCGCCGTTCTCCTAGTTAGGGAACGGTTTTCCCACTTTTTTTGGCAGCTGCTTGGCTGGAGCTTGAGCTCGACTCATTATTTCGTGCTTGATATCCCTTCCTGATTTGGCGCTCATAGTCTGAGTCCCTAGGCTTGGGAGCTGGTGCTCGAGCCATACGAATGAACTGTTCAACAACATGCTCAGGCACTTTCTCCTTTGGCGGCGGTGGCGGTTTCGGCCCCAGCTGGGCCCTCACTTGGGCTTGGCATTCAGCTTCGTTTTCCTCCGGAGTCTTGTCGTAAGGCATCTTCGGAAGAGGCGCGAGGCTTGGACCAAATTGAAATCGCTTGCCTCATGTACCTTTACTTGTAGCACTAGGCACCATAGCTACGGCGGCTCTCTTCCGCTGTTGCTTAGGAGGCAGAGCCCGCTGAGGCGGCGGAGACGGCTGACGTGCCTGACTTGGAGGAGGAGGAGTGGGCTGACGCGGTGCTAGACTTGGAGAAGGAGGATTGCCCTGACGCGGTGTCGAACTTGGAGGAGGAGGAGTGACCTGACGCGTTTGCAGACTTGAAGGAGCAGGACTCTGCTGAGGCGGTGGTTGATGACTTGGAGGAGCGGGAGTCTGCTGACACGGTGGTGGACTTCGAGGAGGAGGCGGATGACGCGGTGTCGGTGGCCTTGGAAAGATGATGCGATCCGTTCTCCATAGGATGATACGATATATGGCCTCTCCCAGTGTGTGCTCGTCGTCACCTCCATGAATGTCAAGCTCTAGCCCCGAATATTGTGCCACCACTTCATCAACCACGACACGAGCATAGCCAGCTGGAATCAGGTTGCAATGGAAGGTTGCTTTGGGGGGATTTGTATAAGCAACGGCGTTCGTCACCTTCATAGATATGTTCTTCATTATGAAGTGTAGCTCACAATTAGTGTTCTCCATGATGTCATCCACAGGGTATCTATCCAGCAGTGACTCGCCCGGTGTCGGTGTCAAAACCGGCGGATCTCGGGTAGGGGGTCCCAAACTGTGCGTCTAAGGCGGATGGTAATAGGAGGCGGGGCACACAATGTTTACCCAGGTTCGGGCCCTCTCGATGGAGGTAATACCCTACTTCCTGCTTGATTGATCTTGATGATATGAGTATTACAAGAGTTGATCTACCACGAGATCTTAGAGGCTAAACCCTAGAAGCTAGCCTATGATTATGATTGTTGTTGTCCTACGGACTAAACCCTCCAGTTTATATAGACACCGGAGGGGGCTAGGGTTACACAGAGTCGGTTACAAGGGAGGAGATCTACATATCCGAATTGCCAAGCTTGCCTTCCACGCAAAGGAGAGTCCCATCCGAACACGGGGCGAAGTCTTCAATCTTGTATCTTCATAGTCCAACAGTCCGGCTAAAGCATATAGTCCGGCTATCTGAGGACCCCTAATCCAGGACTCCCTCGGTAGCCCCTAAACCAGGCTTCAATGACGATGAGTCCGGTGGGCAGATTGTCTTCGGCATTGCAAGGCGGGTTCTTCCTCCGAATACTCCATAGAAGATTTTGAACACAAGGATAGTGTCCGGCTCTGCAAAACAAATTCCACATACCACCGTAGAGAGTATAATATTTCCACAAATCTAATCTGCTGACAACTTTTCATAATGTGACCTCACGCCATGGCCCGGTCATTATTCGAATCGTTTTTCTCAACCAGCTACTGCACATATTGCGAGGCGGTTTTCTTGGCACGTCTTGTCGAAGCAGAGATCGTGTCCCCTTATCACGGGATTCTCATCAATACGGGTGTGGGTAACCCAACTGTGCTATTAATCACGGCGCTTGGGGAATAAGCGAGTTTACCAGGCAGGTGAGGAGGCGCACAGTTTCCTCCACCCTTATAAAGGGACAAGGACTAATCCTTTTTACCCACGCCTTCTTCTTCCCTGCCCATCCATTCTCGCGCACTCGAGCTCCAGCGCCCAAGTTCGCATTTTCTCCACAAAACCACTCCAAACATGTCCGGAGCGGGAGGCAAGTGGATGGTCTCCTCCGTTACGGAGGAGAACATTAAGCTCCGGGAAGCCGGATACCTGGCCACAGATATCGCGCAACGGCTCCCAGATGCGGGGCAGATCGTCCCCACCCCCGAACCCCACGAAAGGGTTGTATTTCTTACCCATTTCGTCCGCAGGCTGGGATTTCCCCTCCACCCATTCGTCCGCGGGCTCATGTTCTACTACGGGTTGGACTTCCATGAGCTGGCCCCTAATTTCATCCTGAACATCTCGGCGTTTATCGTCGTGTGCGAGGCCTTCCTCCGCATCAAGCCCCACTTCGGCCTGTGGCTGAAGACCTTCAACGTCAAACCGAAGGTGGTGGTCGGCCAGCAAGCAGAGTGCGGAGGCGCCATGGTCGGCAAAATGCCCAACTTCACCTGGCTCGAAGGCTACTATGTGGAGACCGTAAAGGGGTGGCAATCGGGGTGGTTCTACATCACCGAGCCGCGCGACACCAACTGGGTGGCGGCCCCCGAGTTTCGATCTAGCATCCCCATGCGGCTCACCTCCTGGAAAGAGAAGGGCCTATCCCGGGGTTCATCGGTGGAGCTGACCGGACTCCAGAACTGCGTCCAAAACATGATAAGCAAGAAAATCAAGCTTGTCAATGTGGTACAAGTCATGCTCTTCCGCCGGATCCTCCCGTGTGAAAGACGGGCATTCAATTTGTGGGAGTTCGACTCGGCTAAGCACCAGAAGCTGCGAGAGCTCTTCGACACGACGCACCAAGACATCTGGAAGGTGCTATTCAAGTCCGCCGAGGTACCTCCTCCCCTTACCGAGGATCGCGGACTCAGCGCGAAGCGCCATGCCAATCCGGTAAGATCCTTGTATCTCATACGATGTTCCTTTCCCCAGTATGATCATATTGTTGGGGATCGTTGCAGAAATTAAAAAATTTCTACGCATCACCAAGATCAATCTATGGAGTTTACTACCAACGAGAGGGGAGTGCATCTTCATACCTTTGAAGATCGCGATGCGAAAGCGTTGCAAGAACGCGGTTGGAGGAGTCGTACACGTAGCGATTCAGATCGCGGCAGA
Source organism: Triticum aestivum (assembly GCF_018294505.1). Taxonomy (NCBI): domain Eukaryota; kingdom Viridiplantae; phylum Streptophyta; class Magnoliopsida; order Poales; family Poaceae; genus Triticum; species Triticum aestivum. Next base: position 234,125,062 of record NC_057796.1, on the reverse strand, counting down.
ATCCGATCCAAGCACCGAACAACGGTGCCTCCGTGTTCAACACACGTGCAGCCCAGTGACGTCTCCCACGCCTTGATCCAGCAAGGAGGAGGGAGAGGTTGAGGAAGAAGGCTCCAACAGCAGCACGACGGCGTGGTGGTGGTGGAGTGGCAGTTCTCCGGCAGGGCTTCGCCAAGCTCTTGCGGAGGAGGAGAGGTGTTGGGGAGGCGAGGGGCTGCGCCTTGGATGTGGTGCTGCAGCCCTCCCTCCACCCCTCTATTTATAGGGAGAAGGGGAAAGGGGGCCGGCCCCTCTAGATGAGATCTAGGGGGGGCGGCGGCCAAGGGGGAGGGGCGCCCCCCTTTAGGGTTCCCCCCAACCCTAGGCGCATGGGCCCTAGGGGTGATGCGCCTAGCCCACTTAGGGGCTGGTTCCCTTCCAGCTACAGCCCATAAGGCCCTTCGGGGCAGGTGGACCCTCCCGGCGGACCCCCGGAACCCCTCCGGTGGTCCCGGTACAATACCGGTATACCCCCGAATATTTTTGGTGACCGTATGATGACTTCCCATATATAAATCCTCACCTCCGGACCAATCCTGAACTCCTCGTGACGTCCGGGATCTCATCCGGGACTCCTAACAACATTCGGTAATCACATACAAACCTTCCTTATAACCCTAGCGTCATCGAACCTTAAGTGTGTAGACCCTACCGGTTCGGGAATCATGCAGACATGACCGAGACACCTCTCTAGCCAATAACCAACAACGGGATCTGGATACCCATGTTGGCTCCCACACGTTCCACGATGATCTCATCGGATGAACCACGATGTCGAGGATTCAAGCAATCCCGTATACAATTCCCTTTGTCAATCGGAACGTTACTTGCCCGAGATTCGATCGTCGGTATCCCAATACCTCGTTCAATCTCGTTACCGGCAAGTCACTTTACTCGTTCCGTAATGCATGATCCTGTGACTAACTACTTAGTCACATTGAGCTCATTATGATGATGCATTACCGAGTGGGCCCAGAGATACCTCTTCGTCATACGGAGTGACAAATCCTAGTCTCAATCCGTGCCAACCCAACAGACACTTTCGGAGATACCTGCAGTGCACCTTTATAGCCACCCAATTACGTTGTGACGTTTGGTACACCCAAAGTATTCCTACGGTATCCGGGAGTTGCACGATCTCATGGTCTAAGGAAATGATACTTGACATTAGAAAAGCTTTGGGAAACGAACTACACGATCTAGTGCTATGCTTAGGATTGGGTCTTGTCCATCACATCATTCTCCTAATGATGTGATCCCGTTATCAATGACATCCAATGTCCATGGTCAGGAAACCGTAACCATCTATTGATCAATGAGCTAGTCAACTAGAGGCTCACTAGGGACATGTTATGGTCTATGTGTTCACACATGTATTACGATTTCCGGATAACACAATTATAGCATGAACAATAGACGATTATCATGAACAAGGAAATATAATAATAACCATTTTATTATTGCCTCTAGGGCATATTTCCAAGAGTCTCCCACTTGCACTAGAGTCAATAATCTAGTTACATTGTGATGAATCGTACACCCATAGAGTTCTGGTGTTGATCATGTTTCGCTCGTGGAAGAGGTTTAGTCAACGGATCTGTGACATTCAAATCCGTATGCACTTTACAAATATCCATTTTGAACATTTTCACGAATGGAGTTGAAGCGACGCTTGATGTGCATGGTCTTCTTGTGAAACCTGGGCTCCTTGGCAAGGGCAATAGCTCCAGTGTTGTCACAGAAGAGAGTCATCGGCCCCGATGCATTGGGAATAACTCCTAGGTCAGCAATGAACTCCTTCATCCAGATTGCTTCATGTGCTGCCTCCGAGGCTGCCATGTACTCCGCTTCACATGTAGATCCCGCCACTACGCTTTGCTTGCAACTGCACCAGCTGACTGCCCCACCATTCAAAATATACACGTATCCGGTTTGTGACTTAGAGTCATCCAGATCTGTGTCGAAGCTAGCATCGACGTAACCCTTTACGACGAGCTCTTCGTCACCTCCATAAACGAGAAACATATCCTTAGTCCTTTTCAGGTACTTCAGGATGTTCTTGACCGTTGTCCAGTGTTCCATGCCGGGATTACTTTGGTACCTTCCTACCAAACTTACGACAAGGTTTACATCAGGTCTGGTACACAGCATGGCATACATAATAGACCCTATGGCCGAGGCATAGGGGATGACACTCATCTTTTCTTTATCTTCTGCCGTGGTCGGGCATTGAGCCGTGCTATCTCGCACCTTGCAATACAGGCAAGAACCCCTTCTTGGACTGATTCATATTGAACTTCTTCAATATCTTATCAAGGTATGTGCTTTGTGAAAGACCTATGAGGCGTCTCGATCTATCTCTATAGATCTTGATGCCTAATATGAAAGCAACTTCTCCAAGGTCCTTCATTGAAAAACACTTATTCAAGTAGGCCTTTATGCTTTCCAAGAATTCTATATCATTTCCCATCAATAGTATGTCATCCACATATAATATGAGAAATGCTACAGAGCTCCCACTCACTTTCTTGTAAACACAGGCTTCTCCATAAGTCTGTGTAAACCCAAACACTTTGATCATCTCATCAAAGCGAATGTTCCAACTCTGAGATGCCTGCACCAGCCCATAGATTGAGCACTGGAGCTTGCATACCTTGTCAGCATTCTTAGGATCGACAAAACCTTCTAGCTGCATCATATACAATTCTTCCTTAAGGAAGCCGTTAAGGAACGCCGTTTTGACGTCCATTTGCAATATCTCATAATCGTAGTATGCGGCAATTGCTAACATGATTCGGACGGACTTCAGCTTCGCTACGGGTGAGAAGGTCTCATCATAGTCAACTCCTTGAACTTGTCGATAACCCTTAGCGACAAGTCGAGCTTTATAGATGGTAACATTTCCATCCGCGTCCGTCTTCTTCTTAAAAATCCATTTATTTTCTATCGCTCGCCGATCATCGGGCAAGTCTGTCAAAGTCCATACTTTGTTTTCATACATGGATCCTATCTCGGATTGCATGGCTTCAAGCCATTTGTTGGAATCTGGGCCCGCCATTGCTTCTTCATAGTTCGAAGGTTCACCGTTGTCCAACAACATGATTTCCAGGACAGGGTTGCCGTACCACTCTGGTGCGGAACGTGTCCTTGTGGACCTACGAAGTTCAGTGGTAACTTGATCATGATCGTCATCATTAACTTCCTCTCTAGTCGGTGCAGGCACCAGAGAAACATTTTCTTGTGTTGTGCTACTTTCTGGTTCGACAGGGGTCATCTCATCAAGTTCCACTTTCCTCCCACTTACTTCTTTCGAGAGAAACTCTTTCTCCAGAAAGGACCCGTTCTTGGCAACGAAGATCTTGCCTTCGGATCTGAGGTAGAAGGTATACCCAATGGTTTCCTTCGGGTATCCTATGAAGACGCATTTTTCCGACTTGGGTTCAAGCTTTTCAGGTTGAAGTTTCTTGACATAAGCATCGCATCCCCAAACTTTCAGAAACGACAGCTTAGGTTTCTTCCCAAACCATAATTCATACGGTGTCGTCTCAACGGATTTTGACGGAGCCCTATTTAAAGTGAATGCGGCAGTCTCAAAAGCATAACCCCAAAATGATAGCGGTAGATCGGTAAGAGACATCATAGATCGCATCATATCCAATAGAGTGCGATTACGATGTTCGGACACACCATTACGCTGAGGTGTTCCAGGTGGCGTGAGTTGTGAAACAAATCCACATTTCCTTAAGTGTGTGCCAAATTCGTGACTCAAATATTCCCCTCCACGATCTGATCGTAAGAACTTTATTTTCCTGTCACGTTGATTCTCAACCTCACTCTGAAATTCCTTGAACTTTTCAAAGGTCTCAGACTTGTGTTTCATTAAGTAGACATACCCATATCTACTCAAGTCATCAGTGAGGGTGAGAACATAACGATAGCCACCGCGAGCCTCAACGCTCATTGGACCGCACACATCAGTATGTATGATTTCCAATAAGTTGGTTGCTCGCTCCATTGTTCTGGAGAACGGAGTCTTGGTCATTTTGCCCATGAGGCATGGTTCGCACGTGTCAAATGATTCATAATCAAGAGACTCCAAAAGTCCATCTACATGGAGTTTCTTCATGCGTTTGACACCAATGTGACCAAGGCAGCAGTGCCACAAGTATGTGGGACTATCATTATCAACCTTACATTTCTTGGCATTCACACTATGAATATTTGTAACATCACGTTTGAGATTCAATAAGAATAAACCATTGACCAGCGAGGCATGACCATAAAACATATCTCTCATATAAATAGAACAACCATTATTCTCATATTTAAATGAGTAGCCATCTCGCATTAAACGAGATCCAGATACAATGTTCATGCTCAAAGCTCGCACTAAATAACAATTATTGAGGTTTAAAACTAATCTCGTAGGTAAATGTAGAGGTAGCATGCCGACGGCGATCACATCGACCTTGGAACCATTCTCGATGCGCATCGTCACCTCGTCCTTCGCCAGTCTCCGCTTATTCCACAGCTCTTGTTTTGAGTTACAAATATGAGCAACCGCACCGGTATCAAATACCCAGGAGCTACTACGAGTACTGGTAAGGTACACATCAATAACATGTATATCACATATACCTTTGGTATTGCCGCCTTCTTATCCGCTAAGTACTTGGGGTAGTTCCGCTTCCAATGACCGTTTCCCTTGCAATAAAAGCACTCAGTCTTAGGCTTGGGTCCATGCTTTGGCTTCTTCCCGGCAACTGGCTTACCGGGCGCGGCAACCCCCTTGCCGTCCTTCTTGAAGTTCTTCTTACCCTTGCCTTTCTTGAAACCAGTGGTTTTATTGACCATCAACACTTGATGTTCCTTTTTGATCTCCACCTCCGCTGATTTCAGCATTGAATATACCTCAGGAATGGTCTTTTCCATCCCCTGCATATTGAAGTTCATCACAAAGCTCTTATAGCTAGGTGGGAGTGACTAAAAGATTCTGTCAACGACCGCGTCATCCGGGAGTTTACTCCCAGCTGAGATAAGCGATTGTGTAACCCAGACATTTTGAGTATGTGCTCGCTGACAGAACTATTCTCCTCCATCTTACAACTGTAGAACTTGTCAGAGACTTCATATCTCTCGACCCGGGCATGAGCTTGGAAAACCATTTTCAGCTCTTGGAACATCTCATATGCTCTGTGCTGCTCGAAACGCTTTTGCAGCCCCGGTTCTAAGCTGTAAAGCATGCCGCACTGAACCAGGGAGTAATCATCAACACGTGTTTGCCAGGCATTCATAACGTCCTGTTTTGCTGGGACGGGTGCTTCACCTAGCGGTGCTTCAAGAACATATGCTTTCTTGGCAGCTATGAGGATGATCCTCAGATTCCGGACCCAGACCGTATAGTTGCTACCATCGTCTTTCAGCTTGGTTTTCTGTAGGAATGCGTTGAAGTTGAGGTTGACATTAGTGTGGGCCATTTGATCTACAAGACATATTGTAAAGATTTTAGATTAAGTTCATGATAATTAAGTTCATCTAATCAAATTATTAATGAACTCCCACTCAGACAAACATCCCTCTAGTCATCTAAGTGATACATGATCCGAGTCAACTAGGCCGTGTCCGATCATCACGTGAGACGGACTAGTCATCATCGGTGAACATCTTCATGTTGACCGTATCTGCTATACGACTCATGTTCGACCTTTCGGTCTCTTGTGTTCCGAGGCCATGTATGTACATGCTAGGCTCATCAAGTCAAACTAAGTGTATTGCGTGTGTAAATCTGGCTTACACCCGTTGTATGCGAACGTTAGAACCTATCACACCCGATCATCACTTGGTGCTTCGGAACAACGAACCTTCGCAACGGTGCACAGTTAGGGGGAACACTTTCTTGAAATTTTAGCGAGGGATCATCTTATTTATGCTACAGTCGTTCTAAGCAAATAAGATGTAAAACATGATAAACATCACATGCAATCAAATAGTGACATGATATGGCCAATATCATTTTGCTCGTTTTGATCTCCATCTTCGGGGCGCCATGATCATCATCGTCACCGGCATGACACCATGATCTCCATCATCGTGTCTTCATGAAGTTGTCTCGCCAACTATTACTTCTACTACTATGGCTAACGCTTAGGAATAAAGTAAAGTAATTACATGACGTTCCAGTTGACACGCAGGTCATAAATAAATTAAGACAACTCCTATGGCTCCTGCCGGTTGTCATACTCATCGACATGCAAGTCGTGATTCCTATTACAAGAACATGATCAATCTGATACATCACATATATCATTCATCACATCCTTCTGGCCATATCGCATCACATGACACTTGCTGCAAAAACAAGTTAGACGTCCTCTAATTGTTGTTGCAAATTTTTACGTGGCTGCTATAGGTTTCTAGCAAGAACGTTTCTTACCTACGCCAAAACCAGAACGTGACATGCCAATTTCTATTTACCCTTCATAAGGACCCTTTTCATCGAATCCGATCCGACTAAAGTGGGAAAGACAGACACCCGCTAGCCACCTTATGCAACTAGTGCATGTCAGTCGGTGGAACCTGTCTCACGTAAGCGTACGTGTAAGGTCGGTCCGGGCCGCTTCATCCCACGATGCCGCCGAATCAAGATAAGACTAGTAACGGCAAGTAAATTGACAAAATTGACGCCCACAACAACTTGTGTTCTACTCGTGCATAGAAACTACGCATAGACCTAGCTCATGATGCCACTGTTGGGGATCGTTGCAGAAATTAAAAAATTTCTACGCATCACCAAGATCAATCTATGGAGTTTACTAGCAACGAGAGGGGAGTGCATCTTCATACCTTTGAAGATCGTGATGTGGAAGCGTTGCAAGAACGCGGTTGTTGGAGTCGTACACGTAGCGATTCAGATCGCGGCAGAATCCGATCCAAGCACCGAACAACGGTGCCTCCGTGTTCAACACACGTGCAGCCCGGTGACATCTCCCGCGCCTTGATCTAGCAAGGAGGAGGGAGAGGTTGAGGAAGAAGGCTCCAACAGCAGCACGACGGCGTGGTGGTGGTGGAGTGGCAGTTCTCCGGCAGGGCTTCGCCAAGCTCACGCGGAGGAGGAGATGTGTTGGGGAGGGGAGGGGCTGCGCCATGGATGTGGTGCTGCAGCCCTCCCTCCACCCCTCTATTTATAGGGAGAAGGGGAAAGGGGGCCGGCCCCTCTAGATGAGATCTAGAGGGGGCGGCGGCCAAGGGGGAGGGGGCTTGCCCCCCAAGCAAGGGGGGCGCCCCCCCTTTAGGGTTCCCCCCAACCCTAGGCGCATGGGCCCTAGGGGGAATGGCGCCCAGCCCACTTAGGGACTGGTTCCCTTCCACCTACAGCCCATAAGGCCCTCCGGGGCAGGTGGACCCTCCCGGTGGACCCCCGGAACCCCTCCGGTGGTCCCGGTACAATACCGGTATACCCCCGAATATTTCTGGTGGCCGTATGATGACTTCCCATATATAAATCTTCACCTCCGGACCAATCCGGAACTCCTCGTGACGTCCGAGATCTCATCTGGGACTCTGAACAACATTCGGTAATCACATACAGACCTTCCTTATAACCCTAGCGTCATCGAACCTTAAGTGTGTAGACCCTACGGGTTCGGGAATCATGCAGACATGACCGAGACACCTCTCTAGCCAATAACCAATAGCGGGATCTGGATACCCATGTTGGCTCCCACACATTCCACGATGATCTCATCGGATGAACCACGATGTCGAGGATTCAAGCAATCCCGTATACAATTCCCTTTGTCAATCGGAACGTTACTTGCCCGAGATTCGATCGTCGGTATCCCAATACCTCGTTCAATCTCGTTACCGGCAAGTCACTTTACTCGTTCCGTAATGCATGATCCCATGACTAACTACTTAGTCACATTGAGCTCATTATGATGATGCATTACCAAGTGGGCCCAGAGATACCTCTCCGTATACGGAGTGAAAAATCCCAGTCTCGATCCGTGCCAACCCAACAGACACTTTCGGAGATACCTGCAGTGCACCTTTATAGCCACCTAGTTACGTTGTGACGTTTGGTACACCCAAAGCATTCCTACGGTATCCGGGAGTTGCACGATCTCATGGTCTAAGGAAATGATACTTGACATTAGAAAAGCTTTAGCAAACGAACTACACGATCTAGTGCTATGCTTAGGATTGGGTCTTGTCCATCACATCATTCTCCTAATGATGTGATCCCGTTATCAATGACATCCAATGTCCATGGTCAGGAAACCGTAACCATCTATTGATCAATGAGCTAGTCAACTAGAGGCTCACTAGGGACATGTTATGGTCTATGTGTTCACACATGTATTACGATTTCCGGATAACACAATTATAGCATGAACAATAGACGATTATCATGAACAAGGAAATATAATAATAACCATTTTATTATTGCCTCTAGGGCATATTTCCAACACATATGAGGGATCTAAGCCTCCATGCCATTTAATAGGACTAGGTCACGACAGTGGAGCAGATTGATTGTCCGGCTCCACTGCCCGAAGATCCAGCAAGGGCCCTCCTAACGGAGATGCTGGTTCTGGCGCCCTATGAGGCGCCGGAGATGAAGGCCAAGAAGAAGGCCACGGGGACCAGGAAGGGTCTCTGGCCCAAGGTCATATCAGACTCATCGTCCGATAACACCGAGGCGCCCTCCTCCCATGAAAACGAGGAGGAGGAAGAGGGAAGTTCCCCCCCCCCCAGCCGGGGGAGATAACAAAAGGAAGGCCGCCCTGTCAGGGGAGGCCGAAGGGTCCATGAAGGGAAGGACTCATCTTCCGGACTGCTCCACGGCGGCCGCTTTTAGCGACGAGGAGTGGTTACCCAGGGACATGCCCCTGGCGAAGTCGTAAGTATCCGCATACCATAATAGTTCTTGGTATGTTTTATTTTATTGCTTCTTATCATGCCGAACATGATCGTGCAGTCCATCCAAAGCCCATATCGACGTATCCTCTTCGGAGGAGTCTTTGGGCCCGTCGGAGATGAACAGCGATTCACTCCCGACCGCCTCCTCCCCCCGCCCTACGGACGACGTCGAGGTGTTGTCTCAAAGGGCACAGAACCAAGGGAAGACAGCTCCAGAGGCGCCCCAAGGCGACATTCCAGGCGGTGGGCGCACGAGGGGCAAAACTCCTATGGGCCCTAATGCCGGGGGCAGCAAATCTAGCCCCCAGCCGAATACTGCGCCGGAACCTCCAGTGGTTCCGGATTCTGTCAGGCGACCCCTCGCCAAGGGGGGCGAGCCATCTGTGCCGATGGCCTCTGTCCATCCAGAGGCATCGGACAATTTGCTGGAAGCGCTTCGTGGTGCTTCCATTGACGAAGAGCACTGCACTATCATGAGTGAGGTGGTCGAGAAGGTTCGATCCGCCAAAAGCGGACTGACTGAAGCATGTGCCAGCCTCCTAATAGGCTTTGAGGTAAGTAATCAAATTCTGAAAAAATGTTACAGCATAGATAGTAGCCCCTGATGCTCTATTTGGTGTTTGCAAAGAAAGGCCGAACAAAGGATCAAATAATAATCATAGGAGTTTAATCAGAATATGTCTATGTGAATAAGCAGGCTTCGCTGCTGGCCGCTGCCGCTCGCACGGCGGAGGTCGCCACACTGAAGCGGGACCTTAAGCGGTCCGAGGAAGAGCTCGGCCTTACCAAGAGGAAGCTCGAAGAGAACAAAGGTAAGTAATACCCTGTCTGTTTATTGATAAAGAAAAAAAGGAAGTTGGTTTTTAGATCACAGGATCGTCATGAATTTTGCTAGGGGCCACGACCGAAGTGGCGACCCTGAAGAAGGCGCTGTCCGAGGCCGAAGGCAAAGCGGCCAAGGAGCGTGCCGACCGCGAGAAGCAAGAGGCCCGAGTTGGCGAGGTTCAGCAAGAGCTCCAGGAGTTTGTCAAGAAGTACGAGTCCTTGGAGCGTGACTCTAAGACGCAAGGGTCCGAGCTTGCGAAGGCCCTCGAGAACGCACAAAATGCCAAGGCCGAAGCCCAAAAGGCCCTCCAGGAAATTGAGGCGGTCAAGAAGATAGCGGCGGGTAAGGCATTCATTATGCAAAGCAAGCATGTGAAGGAAACATTCTTTTACTTACCCGAATTCGGAGCTCTCCAGGAGCGTTCGCAGATCTACCCAGCAGTGTGTCGGATGCCGCGGAGTTCTGCCGGGCCAAGGAAGGGAGCTCGATGGAGAAGTTGTTTTGGTCTCAGTATACTGGGACCGAACATCCATGCCCTTGAGCGACCAGTTGAAGCAACTGGTCGAGCTTCACAAGGCGGCCGAACTGGCCATGAAGGGCCTTATAGTCCGGATGTGGCCTGGCGAGCCCCTGCCTGGCAGCTATTTCGGCCTGGTAAGGCGGCTTGTGAACGCCTTCCAATGGTTTGAAGTCATAAAGCGGTCCGTCTGCATTGAGGGTGCACGCAGGGCTTTTGCCCGCGCGAAGATGGACGCCGGAAAGCTGGTGAAGGAGGGGCCGCCGGAGGGCAAGGAGCATCGCCACCCCGAAAAGTATTATGACAATGTCTTGAAGGGTGCTCGCCTTGTGGCAGAGGAATGTGCTAAGGATGTAATATTTGAATGAATGTACTCATGTGATCCTGTAATATGAAACGAGTTCATGTGCCCGAAGTAACGCTTGTTAATTTAAAATATTACATTTTGTGCGGCCGTTTATAAAATTTGAGAGTTGGCCAGTCGTCCGCTTCTGCCCCCATGTAACTAGTACTGAGGTGTTCGGGATAAACCTGATCACTCTTTATCCCAGGTTTGGGTCCTTCGAAGGAGGTGTTCAGCACAATGAACTAGGCAATCAGACTATAAAGCTTTATCACTCTCACTTAGCCATAGAAGTCTACAATTTTAAATTTTGGCGAAGCCCCTAGTATTCGGAAGGCCGAACTTGGGGCGCTATGTACGCCTAAATCGGACATGGCCGACTCCTCGCCCGAAGCGGAAAAAATCTTTAAGGATTTGAGACCTCTCGAACAGCGACCAGCTCTCGCCTCATCATGACAGTCAGTTTTCGGCTTTCTCTACTGAGGTGTTCATCCGGAAGAATTGGGACACAATCGCAGTAGTTCTCCCAGCGCTACCTTAGCCGATATAGCGGAACGTAAGGTAGCAAAACATGGGAGCCGGGCAAACCCAACTATTGACCCAAGACATGATTCAGAGCTGATGCATAGAATGATATAAGTTTGGGGTGCCGCACTTCGAAAGTGGTCGGACTTTTCTTGCCATGTTATGGGGTACACTGAAGCCCCTGGCGCACTGGACGTATCGGAATGTACGGGTGCAATTTGTCGTAAATAAGCAGACAGGGAAAAAAGATGGAGGAATGCAATAATGAGCTAATGCTGTACATTGTTATTTAAATGATACGTCAAAGCATATGCATACATCTAGTGCAATAAGTAAAAAGTAGGACTATTTGACATGTCCTATCCATGGGCAAGCTGCGTGTGGGTATGCAAAACAGGTATATTGATTATTATCAAAGACCACCTGAGGATTCCCTTGCACGTCAGAGCTTCTAGCTTCCTTGGTGTTCCCTTCTCGTGACGGGTCCGATAATCAGACGATCGGAGAGGGCCTTCAGAGAATAGGGGCCTGAAAGGAAGAAAATGTTTAAAGGTATATGGGTCCTGAAGCGGTTTAGCCGCATTGTGGGCCGTGCCATGGTCGTGCCTCCGCCTATGCTCATGGTATCTTGAGTGCGTAATTATGTACGCGCGGCGCAAATTTCGCCGCTTGACTGGGACTAGGACGGAGGCCGAATTGCTAGGCGAGCTCTAAACGTGCCAGGCGATCCTCTTGCAGGGTACTCCGGACTCGCTTGAAGGTGTCTGGGGTCTTTTTCGCCGAATTGGCGGTTTGCCTCATAAGGCTGCTTTGCGCTTCTGCTGCGAGGGCCGCAGTGTGCTCCTCCGTGCGGAGCGAGCATTCTATGTTTCCATTAACTGTTATAACCCCGCGAGGTCCTGGCATTTTGAGCTTGAGGTATGCATAATGTGGTACCGCATTGAATCTGGCGAATGCGGTTCGCCCGAGCAGTGCGTGATAGCCACTGCGGAAGGGGACGATATCAAAGATTAACTCCTCGCTTCGGAAGTTGTCTGGGGATCCGAAGACCACTAACAATGTGATTGAGCCCGTTCAACAGGCCTCTACACCTGGGATGACACCTTTAAAGGTGGTTTTGGTGGGTTTGATCCTTGAGGGATCTATACCCATTTTGCGCATTGTATCCTGATAGAGCAGGTTCAGGCTGCTGCCACCTTCCATAAGGACTCGAGTGAGGTGAAATCCGTCAATGATGGGGTCAAGGACCAATGCGGCAGAACCGCCATGACGGATACTGGTGGGGTGGTCCCTGCGATCAAAGGTGATCGTACAAGAAGACCATGGGTTGAACTTTGGGGCGACTGGCTCCATCGGATAGACGTCCCTCAGTGCACGCTTCCTTTCCTGCTTGGGAATATGGGTTGCGTATATCATGTTTACCGTTTTCACTTGGGGAGGAAATTTCTTCTGTCCTCCTGTGTCCGGCGGCCGGGGCTCCTCCTCATCGTCGCTATGCAGCCCCTTTTCCTTGTTTTCGGCATTCAATTTGCCGGCCTGTTTGAACACCCAGCATTCTCTGTTGGTGTGGTTGGCTGGTTTATCGGGGGTGCCGTGAATTTGACACGAGCGATCGAGTGTGCGGTCCAAGCTGGACGGGCCCGGATTGCTCCTTTTGAATGGCTTTTTCCGCTGACCGGATTTAGAGCCACTGAATCCGGCATTAACTGCCGTGTCTTCAGTGTTGTCGCCGTTGTTGTGGCGCTTGTGTCTGTTGCGACGTGGCCTGCCGTTACTATCTTTGGCATCCGAATTGCCAGGGTTTCTTGATGTGTTGTTGCTGTGAGCCAGCCAGCTATCCTCGCCCGCACAAAAGCGGGTCATGAGTGTCGTGAGGGCTGCCATGGACTTCGGCTTTTCTTGGCCGAGGTGTCGGGCGAGCCACTCGTCGCGGATGTTATGCTTAAATGCCGCTAAGGCCTCGGCGTCCGGACAGTCGACAATTTGGTTCTTTTTATTTAGGAACCGAGTCCAGAATTTCCTGGCTGATTCCCCTGGTTGTTCGGTTATGTGACTCAAGTCATCGGCATCCGGTGGTCGCACATAAGTGCCCTGGAACTTGTCAAGAAATGCGTCCTCCAAATTCTCCCAACTGCCGATGGAGTTTGCCGGCAGGTTATTGAGCCAATGCCGAGCAGGTCCATTGAGTTTTAACGGGAGGTACTTGATGGCATGTAGATCGTCACCGCGGGCCATGTGGATGTGGAGGAGGAAATCTTCAATCCATACCGCGGGGTCTGTTGTACCATCATATGATTCAATGTTCACGGGTTTAAAACCTTCCGGGAATTCATGATCCATTACTTCATCAGTGAAGCATAGGGGGTGTGCAGCGCCTCTGTGCCGGGCTATATCACGACGCAGTTCATACGAGTCTTGTCTGCTGTGTTCGGCCCAACCGGATATGCTTTTAGTATATCCGGCGTGATGGTTGTCGTCACGCGTTGAGGCGCGTCCCCGTGATCCGTAGATCGATCTTGCCTGTCCTGCTTTGTTTTCCAATACGTCTCGCAGGTCCTGCGTGTTACCCCGGGCCTTGGTATTTTTGTTTGACTGGCGGCGGGGTGCGGGCTAGACTTCGGCCTGATATGCCGCTTTGTCTCGGCCACGAGGTGGCCGGTCAGCCGCATCATACACTTGAAGCGTAGGCTTTAATGCTTCCTCCTCGAATTGGGGTAGCAACCTGCGCTTTGGGTAACTTTTGGTTGGGCGCTCGAGTTCGTATTCCTCGGCTGCTAGGACCTCAGTCCATCTATCCGCTAGCAGATCCTGGTCAGCTTTAAGCTGTTGTTGCTTTTTCTTCAGGCTTTTTGCTGTGGCTATAAGCCGCCGCTGAAAGCGCTCCTGTTCGACGGGATCCTCAGGCACGATAAATTCTTCGTCGCCGAGGCTCACCTCGTCTTCGGAGAGAGGCATGTAATTGTCATCCTCTGATTCTTCGTCTGTTGCCTGTTCCTTAGGGCTAGCTTGCCCATCATCCCGCTCGAGGCCTGGCTGGAGGGGATTGTCTTCTTCTTCGGCACTATCCGCAGCGTTATTGTCTCTGGTGCTGGTATTGATGCTTTTAGTATGGCGGGGCTTAGAGCGGCGCCGACGACGCCGGTGCTTAGATTGCTTCTCGAGGGGATTATCCTCTGTTGCCTTATTGCCATCGCTTTCTTTGGGGGTGTCCACCATGTATATATCATATGATGAGGTGGCAGTCCAGCACCCTGTGGGCGGTGCTTCCTGTTCTTCTCCTGCATCATCGTCCATACCGTCGATGTCTTCGGAGCCAAAATCGGGCATGTCGGTTAAGTCGTCGACAGTGGCTATTAAGTGGGTGGTGGGTGGTGAACGAACTTCTTCGTCGCCCGCTTCCCACTCAAGCCAGACACAGTTCGGCCAAGGGCCTCCTGACAAGGAGAGAGACCTTAATGAATTCAGCACATCGCCCAGGGGAGAGTGCTGGAAGATATCCGCGGAGGAAAACTTCATGATCGGCGCCCAATCGGATTCGATAGGCACGGACGCGGGCGGTTCGAAGCCCGTGGCCGGGGACGAATCCAAGGATCCAGCAACACAGGTCTCGTAGGAAGTGAAGTCAGCATTCAGCTCTATCGCCGCTGAGTGTGCGGCCTCCATGGCGGGGTCCATCCACCCATCCTCGGACGGCGCGATCTGCTCCAGATTGAGGGCCGGAGTAGCCACAGGCGTGATCTCCCGAACACCGTCCGACGGCAGAGCTAAGTCATGCTCGTCGTGACTGTGCGGCGCACCTGACATGGGCTCGAATCCGTCGAAGATCAAGTCTCCGTGGATGTCGGCAGTGTAGTTTAAGTTTCCAAACCTGACCTGACGGCCAGGGGCGTAGCTCTCGATCTGCTCCAAATGGCCAAGCGAGTTGGCCCGCAGTACGAAGCCGCCGAATACGAAGATCTGTCTGGGGAAACCTCACCCTGGATCGCATCGTTGTCGATGATCGAAGGAGCCATCAAGCCTTATGGTGACGGCACAGTGGAACTCTCAATGAAAGCACCAATGTCGGTGTCAAAACCGGCGGATCTCGGGTAGGGGGTCCCAAACTGTGCGTCTAAGGCGGATGGTAACAGGAGGCGGGGGACACAATGTTTACCCAGGTTCGGGCCCTCTCGATGGAGGTAATACCCTACTTCCTGCTTGATTGATCTTGATGATATGAGTATTACAAGAGTTGATCTACCACGAGATCGTAGAGGCTAAACCCTAGAAGCTAGCCTATGATTATGATTGTTGTTGTCCTACGGACTAAACCCTCCGGTTTATATAGACATCGGAGGGGCCTAGGGTTACACAGAGTCGGTTACAAGGGACGAGATCTACATATCGGAAGTGCCAAGCTTGCCTTCCACGCAAAGGAGAGTCCCATCCGGACACGGGGCGAAGTCTTCAATCTTGTATCTTCATAGTCCAATAGTTCGGCTAAAGCATATAGTCCGGCTATCCGAGGACCCCCTAATCCAGGACTCCCTCACCCGGGGCGGAACCCACACTGCTTCTCGGCATGGATGGGACGGTGCTATCCACTGCTGGATCCGCTAGCTGCTGTCGCCGCTGAGACCCCCTTTCTTGGCTAAGTGAGTCGATCTGCTGCCGCTGCCGCTAGAATTGGAGTGCCAACTCCGCGTGCGCTGATTCTAGGCCTTTAAGGCGTTTTGCTTCCTACTTCCTCTACTCCTCCTCCATCTTCTTTCTCGCACGACTTCTGTAGTCAGCGTTCCAGTCCGCAAACCCCTCATACCACGGAACAACGCCGCCTCGTGTTCTTCCCGGCTGTTCAGGATTTCCCAGGGCACGCGTAAGCTCGTCGTTCTCTCTATTGAGCGTGAACACCCCCGTTCCAGCCTCTTCTATTGCAACAAGTATGTTGTCGTTGGCTGCTTTAAGACTTGCCTTCTTCAAAACCTTGCATGTCTTCGGGTCCAACCCCCCCCCCCATGCGCATAGAACCAAGTCCTGCACCTGGGGGGCCAGCTTAATGTAACTGGAATGATGCCTGCATCCACCATCTGTTGCTCAGCCTTATCCCACTTAGGCCAGGACACCGTGTAGCCACCTGGCCCAAGCCTATGGAAATGCTCCTTTTCGCAACATTGAGCTTGTTTACTCTCGACCGTTCCTTAGCTAATTCTGATTCCTTGAATTTCACAAAAGCGGGCCAGTGATCTCTTTGCTTCTCCAGTGTTCTCGTGAATTCTGGAGTCTTCTTTCCTCCCTTGATGTACTTGGCCCATACACTTTTCTTATGGTTGTTGAATGCAACCGCCATCTTCCTAAGAGCAACTTCCTTGACTTTCTGCATATCTGCATCTGTGAAATGATCTGGTAGGGTGAAATGTGACATGAGAGATTCCCAAAGCAGTTTTTTTGCTCTTTGGTCAACAAAAGTAAGATCTGGACTTTACTTTGCTGGCTTTTTCCATTCTTCCATGGAGATCTAGATTTGGTCCTTCACAAGAACTCCGCACTGACGAATGAACTTGCCCGCATTCTTCTTAGGCTCGCTTGGTTCGCCATTAGGTTTGATGGCATCGATGTTGTACTTTACGCCATCTTTCAACTTTTTGGCCGGGCCTCGCACTGTCCTGCTGCCTATAGAAGATTTGCTCGATCCAGAGGGCTGAAAGAAGAAAGATCGATTCGTTAATATATATACAAATCATTTAAAACATGTGATGATCACCAGATGCCTGCTTATATAAATATACCTCGCCGGTCTTTGTTATTTCAAGATCAACATTTTCCTCGTCATCATAATCATAGTTCTTTACTTCATCTATTCGTTCGTCTTCATCAAATATCATACCCTCACCGGTAGGGTTCAGATATTGTAAGCCATCATCTTCTTCAAGCTCATCTGGGTGAGGGCATGAGCGTATGATGTTGAACAGGGCCTTCTCTCCTTCTCTGTCGGTATTGTTCATAGCTTTTATTTAACTAATCCAAAAGAAATATAAAACAATTTAGTATTCAAATTACAATCCATGCACGCAATCAATAAGGAAAAACTGAATCATAGTACATAATATGCATCATGGAATATAACCTCGAAAACATCGTCTCGAATATTATCGAATAATATATATAATCTCGAATACATCGTCTCGAATATTATCGAATAATATATATAATCTCGAATACAACGTCTCGAATATTATCGAATAGATCACTAGCCAGCTAATATAGATCGAATACTATCGAATAATCTAGTTCACTCGCGCTTCCTGAGGCGCGGGCGGTGGACACCCAAAGAGAAGGAACCATCACAGGATCATAGCTCGGGTGAGATCCCCGAAGAACCTGCCAGGTATTGGAGAACCTGACGTCCATAGCAGCCATGTAGCGACGGATGTGCTCGTCCCCCTCCCTGACACGGTGGCGTACCACCTCCGGCGGGGCCGACTCCCTCCGCACCGAAAGTGTCGCACGCGAACACCACCAAAGGAGCTCCGGGTCGACGACAGGACCCGGGGCTGGGTTCCTCACCAAGCGGCGCGCCCCTGAAGGTAGCACCTCCCAGTGCCAGCCCGGCGGAGCCCAGTCCCGGACTTGGCTCCTATGAAGCATGACGTCGTCGCGAACGGGGCGACGGGAAGGATGCGGGCCGGGCATCATTGACGTCGAGAACAAATACTATATGCAAGTTAATATATATGATCAATTAATATATATGATCAAATATAATGTTGCATATGTCAAAATTCAAACTTTGACATATGATATCTAGCTAACTATAATTCATCTAACATTAATATATCTAGCTAATTCATCTAACATTTGACAAAATTATAAAAAAACTAATTCCTCTAATATTAGTATATCTAATTCATCTATAACTAAAAGTATAAAAGACTAATTCATGATCTAACATTTGACATTAATCTAACTTTTCTATCTAGCTAATTCATCTAACATTTGACATTAATCTAACATTTCAATCTAGCTAATTTATCTAATTCATCTAACATTTGACATTAATCTAATATTTCTATCTAATTCATCTAACATTTGACATTAATATATCTAATTCGATCATCTAATTAAGAATTTGACATTAATCTAATTCATCTTGCTAGCTAAAACTTTAACATTAACAATTTGACATTAATTTAAAAAACAGAAAACATAAAATAAGTAAAATGTGTGTGTGTGCGCGCGCGCGCGTGTACGTGTGTGTCTGTGTGTCTACGGGGCGCGGCCATGGCGCGCGTATGGGGCTCACAGCACGGGGCGACCAGAGCGGCGATCGACGGGTGCAGCGCGGGGCGGCGGTGTACGGGGCGGCGGCGAGACGCGGCG
>NC_057796.1:234104282-234106038 GCF_018294505.1 Triticum aestivum | reverse complement strand
GTACGGGGCGGCGGCGACGTCGAAGCAGTGAAGGAGAGAAAGTGGGAGAAGAAACTGCAAAATTTCGTAAGTGCTATATATATAAGAGGGGCCTTTAGTACCGGTTGGAGCCACCAACCGGTACTAAAGGTCAAATTTGGCCAGGCCAAGCGGCGGGAAGCGACCCCCTTTAGTACCGGGTCGTGGCTGCAACCGGTACTAAAGAGCCCCCCTCCCTCTTTAGTATCGGTTGGAGCCACGACCCGGTACTAAAGGGGGTGCGCTACCACCCGCGGTACACAAAGTTTAGTCCCACCTCGCCGAGCGAAGGGCAGCCGCACTGGTTTATAAACCCAGCCGCGGCTGCTCCTTCGAGCTCCTCTCTAAAGCAGGCTTCTGGGCCTAAGCTGCTGCGCTGCCCTGTGGGCCTACTAGGCCTTGTGGGCCTGCATCCTGGCCGAACTACAGGTTGGGTTTCTAGTCATATGCAGGCCGATGTGGCCCAGTAGGCGGGCTTTTTTATTTTCTTTTTTTCTTTTCTGGTTTATTTATTTTCTTTTATTTATTTGTGAGTTGTTTTTTGCTGTATTTAGAGTTTCTTTGCGAATTTTTTTGCTTTCGGTACGAAAAATTAAAAAGTTTCTTTAGTGCGAGTAGTTTTCAAATTTGAATAGTTTAAATCTGAATTATTTCAAATTTGTGTGAATCACTAGTTTGTGAATAACTTTACTTTAAAAATAGATTTTTCAGTGATTCTTTTTTCTTATGTTTAATATTAGTGTGTTTTATCATTATATTCAATTTGGTAATACTTAGGTTATTCAAAAAAATGAATTCTTTTGTAACAGATGAGTTTTCATCCGAAACCCTGATACTTCGAAAGAGATTGTCCATTTTGTACACGAAGTGCATCCAGTTTTTGTCGTAACCCTCTCTAATTTTTTGCACATGCTATGTGGGTGAAATGATGATACAATGCCAACTTTCAACCTTTTTAGAGTTCATTTGTAGTGCTTTTCAATTTCAGGGTCATTTAGCTCGAAAAATCAGTAAATGCATGAAAAATAGCAAATGATGTCAGAAAGGGTTGAAAGTTGATGACGTGGCTTCGAATGGTGCATACTGAATGCACAAAAAGTCTGGAGTTGTAATAAGTTAAAAAATGAATTGCCTTTGTAATAGATGTGTTTTCGTCCGAAACCCTGATATTTCGAAAGAGAGTGTCCATTTTGTACACGAAGTGCATCCAGTTTTTGTTGTAACCCTCTCTACTTTTTTGCACATGCTATGTGGGTGAAATGATGATACCATGCCAACTTTCAACCTTTTAAGAGTTCATTTGTAGTGCTTTTCAATTTCAGGGTCATTTAGCTCAAAAAATCAGTAAATGCATGAAAAATAGCAAATGATGTCACAAAGGGTTGAAAGTTGATGATGTGGCTTTGAATGGTGCATACTGAACGCTCAAAAATTCTGGTGTTGTAATAAGTTAAAAAAATGGAATGCCTTTGTAACAGATGAGTTTTCGACTGAAACCCTGATACTTCAAAAGAGATTGTCCATTTTGTACACGAAGTGCATCCAGTTTTTGCCGTAACCCTCTCTACTTTTTTGCATATGCTATGTGGGTGAAATGATGATACCATGCCAACTTTCAACCTTTTCAGAGTTCATTTGTAGTGCTTTTCAATTTTAGGGTCATTTAGCTCAAAAAAATTAGTAAATGCATAAAAATAGCAAATGATGTCAGAAAGGGTTGAAAGTTGATGATGTGGCT
>NC_057796.1:234050677-234103913 GCF_018294505.1 Triticum aestivum | reverse complement strand
AGAGTTCATTTGTAGTGCTTTTCAATTTCAGGGTCATTTACCTCAAAAAATCAGTAAATGCATGAAAAATAGCAAATGATGTCAGAAAGGGTTGAAAGTTGATGGCGTGGCTTTGAATGGTGCATACATAACGCACAAAAAGTCTGGAGTTGTAATAAGTTAAAAAATGAATTGCCTTTGTAACAGATGAGTTTTCATCCAAAACCCTGATACTTTGAAAGAGATTGTCCATTTTGTACACGAAGTGCATCCAGTTTTTGCCGTAACCCTCTCTACTTTTTTGCACATGCTATGTGGGTGAAATGATTATACCATGCCAACTTTCAACCTTTTCAGAGTTCATTTGTAGCGCTTTTCAATTTCAGGGTCATTTAGCTAAAATATTAGTAAATGAGCTGAAAAATAGCAAATGAAGTCAGAAAGGTACACGTTTGTCCAAAGCACAAAAGTACATGTTTCAAATGCCAAAACACATAAGCACCCTAACTATTACAAAGATTCCCTACAGTTTGTCCAAAGTGGGACTTTCCAGATATATAAGTCCGGAAACTCACTAAAGAAGAAAGTGATGACAGTGAAGCCGGTCACATCCCAGAGTGGGATCTTTGGGTGTGAAACTTTTTCTTCGCGTGTGTCCCTTTGCGCCGTAACCATGGACAATCTTCATCATTTAACTAGATGCTCGGGTCAATATTCACTGTGAATGGAGCAATTTCATCAAACCTTTCATAATATTCTAACATGTCTGTCTTGTCATCCACTCCCACGATGTTTCTTTTCCCTGAAAGAACTATGTGGCACTTTGGCTCATCGTATGACGTATTCACTTCCTTATCTTTTCTTTTTCTCGGCTTGGTATACATGTTCTTCACATAGAAAACCTGTGCCACATCATTGGCTAGGACGAATGGTTCGTCTGCGTACGCAAGATTATTGAGATCCACTGTTGTCATTCCGTACTACGGGTCTTCTGTTACCCCACCTCGTGTCATATTGACCCATTTGCACCAAAATAAAGGTACCTTCAAACCACATCCATAGTCAAGTTTCCATATGTCCTCTATGTAACCATAATATGTGTCCTTTCCCCTCTTGGTTGCTGCATCAAAGCGGACACCACTGTTTTGGTTGGCGCTCTTCTTATCTTGGGCGATCGTGTAAAATGTATTCCCATTTATCTCGTACCCTTCAAAAGTCATTATACTCGAAGATGGTAACTGGGACAGCAAGTACAGGTCATCTTTGATACGTCTCCAACGTATCTATAATTTTTTATTGTTCCATGCTATTATATTATCCATCAAGGATGTTTTATATGCATTTATATGCTATTTTATATGTTTTTTGGGACTAACCTATTAACCTAGAGCCCACTGCCGGTTTCTATTTTTTCCTTGTTTTTGAGTATCGCAGAAAAGGAAAACGAAACGGAGTCCAATTGACCTGAAATCTCACGGAGATTATTTTTGGACCAAAAGAAGCCCACGGAGTATCGGAGATGGGCCAGAAGAGTCCCGAGGCACCCACGAGGGTGGGGGCGTGCCCCCCTACCTCGTGGTCGCCTCAGAGACCCCCCCTGACTTGTTCCCGACGCCAACACGTCTTATATATACCCAAACTTCCAGAACATAACCTAGATCGGGAGTTCCGCCGCCGCAAGCCTCTGTAGCCACCAAAAACCAATCGGGACCCTGTTCCGGCACCCTGCCGGAGGGGGGATCCCTCATCGGTGGTCATCTTCATCATCACGGCGCTCTCCATGACGAGAAGGGAGTAGTTCACCCTCGGGGCTGAGGGCATGTACCGGTAGCTATGTGTTTGATCTCTCTCTCTCTCTCGTGTTTTTGATTTGGCACAATCTTGATGTATCGCGAGCTTTGCTATTATAGTTGGATCTTATGATGTTTCACCCCCTCTACTCTCTTGTAATGGATTGAGTTTTCCCTTTGAAGTTATCTTATTGGATCAAGTCTTTAAGGATTTGAGAACACTTGATGTATGTCTTGCATGTGCTTATCTGTGGTGACAATGGGATATTCACGTGATCTACTTGATGTATGTTTTGGTGATCAACTTGCGGGTTCAGTGACCTTGTGAACTTGTGCATAGGGGTTGGCACACATTTTCGTCTTGACTCTCCGGTAGAAACTTTGGGGCACTCTTTGAAGTACTTTGTGTTGGTGGAATAGATGAATCTGAGATTCTGTGATGCATATCGTATAATCATACCCACGGATACTTGAGGTGACATTGGAGTATCTAGGTGACATTAGGGTTTTGGTTGATTTGTGTCTTAAGGTGTTATTCTAGTACGAACTCTATGATAGATCGAACGGAAAGAATAGTTTCGTGTTATTTTACTACAGACTCTTGAATAGATCGATCAGAAAGGGTAACTTTGAGGTGGTTTCATACCCTAAAATAATCTATTCGTTTGTTCTGCGCTATTAGTGACTTTGGAGTGACTCTTTGTTGCATGTTGAGGGATAGTTATATGATCCAATTATGTTATTATTGTTAAGAGAACATGCACTAGTGAAAGTATGAACCTTAGGCCTTGTTTCAATGCATTGCAATACCGTTTGTGCTCACTTTTATCATTAGTTACCTTGCTGTTTTTATAATTTCAGATTACAAAAACCTATATCTACCATACATATTGCTCTTGTTCACCATCTATTCGCCGTACTAGTGCACCTATACAATTTACCATTGTATTGGGTGTGTTGGGGACACAAGAGACTCTTTGTTATTTGGTTGCAGGGTTGCTTGAGAGAGACCATCTTCATCCTATGCCTCCCACGGATAGATAAACCTTAGGTCATCCACTTGAGGGAAATTTGCTACTGTCCTACAAACCTCTGCACTTGGAGGCCCAACAACGTCTACAAGAAGAAGGTTGCGTAGTAGACATCAAGCTCTTTTCTGGCGCCGTTGCCGGGGAGGTTAGTGCTTGAAGGTATATCTTTAGATCTTGCAATCGAATCTTTTAGTTTCTTGTCTTATCACTAGTTTAGTTTCTAAAAGAAAACTACAAAAAAATGGAATTGAGGGTGCCTCATATGCTTCATCTTTTTAATGTCTTTCGTGAAAATAAGGATTCCGATAATTGTGCTCAAGTGCTAGAAGAAGAATGCATTAGAATGTTTGGCACTAAATATTTGAATGATGAGCATGATTGCAATGTTGTTAGTATGAATTCCTTGAATATCCATGATGCTAATGATATGCAAAGCCACAAGCTTGGGGAAGCTATGTTTGATGAAGATGATATTTTTTGTCCCCCAAGTTTTGATGAGCAAATTTATTATGATGAAAGCATGCCTCCTATTTATGATGATTATATTGATGAAAGTGGATTTGGAGAGGTCATGACTTTATTTAGTGATGAATCCACTATTTCGGAAGAGGTTCCAATTGATTATGAGAACAAAGTTGCTATCTATGATGATTATTGTGATGACATGTATTGAAAGTGCGTTAAGTCGACTAGAGGGGGGTGAATAGGCGATTTTTATGAATTCTTCACTGAGGAATTTTAGGGTGAGGAAATTCCTAAGAGAAGAACTACTTGCAGCGGAATAAGTACTCAGATGCAAACATAACAGAACATAAGCATGGTCATCATGATGAAATGAAAACACGCACAGAGTACAGAAAACGTAAATACATGATAAACAGGATGAAGACAACAGACTGAAGAAATTGAACTGAGAAAATTGAGAAAGTCTTCAGTCAAAGTCTTCGAACAGATATGAACAAGCACACAACAGTAATGAGGAAATAAAAGAGTTGAGGAAATAGAACTAGTAGGCTTGGTGAAGACAATGAGTTGGTAGACCAGTTCAACCTGATGTGACAGTTGTACGTCTCGTTGGAGCGGCTAGGTATTTAAACCTAAGGACACACAGTCCTCACCGTATTCTCCTTGAGCTAAGGTCACACAGACCTCGCCCAATCACTCGTGGAAAGTCTTCAGATGACTTCCAAACCTTCACTAACTCGGTCACTCGGCGATCCACAATTTCCTCTTGGATGCTCTAGACCATGACGCCTAACCGTTTGAAAGATGCACAGTCTTCAAAGGTAACAAGCGTCGAATCCACGCAGGATCAATCTCTTCAGTGATGCTCAGTCACTTTGGGTTTGTAGGTGTTTGGGTTTGGGTTTTCCTCACTTGATGATTTTCGCTCAAAGTCCTCGGAGGATGGGATGCTCTCAAATGACAAGTGTCAGTTTCTCTCGGAGCAGCCAACCAACTAGTGGTTGTAGGGGCGGCTATTTATAGCCTAGGGAGCAGCCCGACATGATAAGACATAAATGCCCTTCAATTATATGACCGTTAGGTGGGTAGATATTTTGGGATAGCTGGCGCGTAGGACAGCAACGGTCAGAAATTTGACTATCTAATTCCTCAGGGCTATCATGTTCCTCACTTGTAGGCAATCGGCACTGGCGAATTCCTAACTCCTCAGTCAGAACAAATTCCTCAGAGACCAGAAGAACTTCATCTCTTTCACTGAAGAAATTGACTGAGCTGCATGAGATTTCCAATGGCTTCACTCGAAGGATTGGTAGGTGTAGGATTTTGAGATGAGCATCACTTGGAAACTTTTCCTTAGTTTTTCCTCGACCCCCTTTAACAGTACGGTGTTTCCTATGACTCAAGAAAGAGAAAATGAAACTACGAAAACAAAAGTCTTCATGCTTCATGTTCCTCGTATGAATACCAAGTCTTCATGGTCACACCAATTTCTTCACTTTCAAAGTCTTCAGAAATCCGAAGTAACGTTGGTCAGTACAGCCAAAGATCGGGAGTTCTGCCGCCGCAAGCCTCTATAGCCACCAAAAACCAATCGAGGCCCTGTTCCGTCACCCTGCCGGAGGGGTGATCCCCACCGGTGGTCATCTTCATCATCCCGGCGCTCTCCATGACGAGGAGGGAGTAGTTCACCCTCGGGGCTGAGGGTATGTACCAGTAGCTATGTGTTTGACCTCTCTCTCTCTCTCATGTTCTTGATTTGGCACGATCTTGATGTATCGCGAGCTTAGCTATTATAGTTGGATCTTATGATGTTTCTCCCCCTCTACTCTCTTGTAATGGATTGAGTTTTCCCTTTGAAGTTATCTTATCGGATTGAGTCTTTAAGGATTTGAGAACACTTGATGTATGTTTGCATGTGCTTATCTGTGGTGACAATGGGATATTCACGTGATCTACTTGATGTATGTTTTGCTGATCAACTTGCGGGTTCAGTGACCTTGTGAACTTATGCATAGGGGTTGGCACATGTTTTTGTCTTGACTCTCCGGTAGAAACTTTGGGGCACTCTTTGAAGTACTTTGTGTTGGTTGAATAGATGAATCTGAGATTGTGTGATGCATATCGTAGAATCATACCCACGGATACTTGAGGTGACATTGGAGTATCTAGGTGACATTCGGGTTTCGGTTGATTTGTGTCTTAAGGTGTTATTCTAGTACGAACTCTATGATAGATCGAACGGAAAGAATAGCTTCGTGTTATTTTACTACGGACTCTTGAATAGATCGATCAGAAAGGATAATTTTGAGGTGGTTTCGTACCCTACAATAATCTCTTCGTTTGTTCTATGCTATTAGTGACTTTGGAGTGACTCTTTGTTGCATGTTGAGGGATAGTTATATGATCCAATTATGTTATTATTGTTGAGAGAACTTGCACTAGTGAAAGTATGAACCTTAGGCCTTGTTTCAACGCATTGCAATGCCGTTTGTGCTCACTTTTATCATTAGTTACCTTGATGTTTTTATAATTTCAGATTACAAAAACCTATATCTACCATCCATATTGCACTTGTATCACCATCTCTTCGCCGAACTAGTGAACCTATAAAATTTAGCATTGTATTGGGTGTGTTGGGGACACAAGAGACTCTTTATTATTTGGTTGCAGGGTTGCTTGAGAGAGACCATCTTCATGCTACGCCTCCCACGGATTGATAAACCTTAGGTCATCCACTTGAGGGAAATTTGCTACTGTCCTACAAACCTCTGCACTTGGAGGACCAACAATGTCTACAAGAAGAAGGTTGTGTAGTAGACATCAATCTTCAACAGCGGCGTCATGCATGGCACGTGTCTGCAACCAACCGGCAAAAGTCCCCGTTTGTTCATGTGTAATCCAGTCGTTAGACTACTCCTGGTGTTTGGAGCGTAGAATATTCTTGTGTTCCTCCATATACAGAGCCACCAAGGCGGAATTTTGTAGAACTATGTAGTGCGCTTGAGTGAGAGAATTCCCGTCCATACATATTATTTGTTCCGGTCCTAGCATGCCATTTCCACCCAGTCTGCCCTTATGCCGCGATTCAGGAACACCAATCAGCTTAAGGTCAGGAATAAAGTCAATACAAAACTCAATGACCTCCTCATTTTCATGGCCCTTGGAGATGCTTCTTTCTGGCCTAGCACGGTTATGAACATATTTTTTAAGGCTCCCATGAACCTCTCAAAGGGGAACATGTTGTGTATAAATACAGGACCTAGAATGTTAATCTCTTGCATAGGTGAACTTGGACGTGCGTCATGATGTTGAAGAAGGATGGTGGGAACACCAACTCGAAACTGACAAGACATTGCACCAAATCATTCTCTAACCTTGGTATGATTTATTGGTCGATTACCTTCTGAGAGATTGCATTGAGGAATGCACATAGCTTCACAATGGCTAATCGAACGTTTTCCGGTAGAAGCCCCCTCAATGCAACTGGAAGCTGTTGCATCATAATCACGTGGCAGTCATGAGACTTTAGGTTCTGGAACTTTTTCTCTGCGATATTTATTATTCCCTTTATATTCGACGAGAAGCCAGACGGTACCTTCATACTGAGTAGGCATTCAAAGAAGATTTCCTTCTCTTCTTTGGTAAGTGCATAGCTGGCATGACCCTGATGTATGCCATCTTTTCTGTGCATATGTTGCTAGGCCTCCCGTGCCTCCGGTGTATCTTTTGTCTTCCCATACACGCCCAAGAAGCCAAGCAGGGTCACGCAAAGATTCTTCGTCACATGCATCACGTCGATTGCAGAGCGGACCTTTAGGTCTTTCCAATAGGGCAGGTCCCAAATATAGATTTCTTCTTCCACATGGGTGCGCGTCCGTCAGCGTCATTCGTAACAGATTGTCCGCCAGGGCCCTTTCCAAAGATTACCTTCAAATCCATGACCATATCATGTACATGATCACCAGTACGGTGGCGAGGCTTCGTCTGGTGATCTGCCTCACCTTTGAAATGCTTGCCTTTCTTTCTTACGGGATGCCTGCTCGGAAGAAATCGACGATGTCCCGGGTACACATTCTTCCTACAATTATCCAAATATATACTGTCGGTATCATCCAAACAGTGCGTGCATGCGCGGTATCCCTTGTTTGTCTGTCCTGAAAGGTTACTGAGAGCAGGACAACCATTGATGGTCACAAACAGCAACGCCTGTAGGTCAAATTCTTCCTATTTGTGCTCATCCCACGCACGTACACCTTTTTCCATTCCACTGCTGTAAGAGTTCTTCAACTAATGGCATTAGGTACACATCAATGTCGTTGCCGGGTTGATTAGGGCCTTGGATGAGCACTGGCATCATAATGAACTTCCACTTCATGCACAACGAAGGAGGAAGGTTATACATACATAGAGTCATAGTCCAGGTGCTATGGTTGTTGCTCTGCTCCCCAAAAGGATTAATGCCATCTGTGCTTAGACCAAACCATACGTTCCTTGTGTCACCTGCAAAGTCCTCCCAGTACTTCCTCTCGATTTTTCTCCACTGCGACCCGTCAGCGGGTACTCTCAACTTCCCGTCTTTCTTACGGTATTCTCTGTGTCATCGCATCGACTTGGCATGCTCTTTGTTTTGGAACAAACGTTTCAACCGTGGTATTATAGGAGCATGCATACCACATCACCTTGGCAGGAATCTTCTTCCTGGGGCGCTCGCCCTCGACATCACCAGGGTCATTGCGGCTGATCTTATAGTGCAATGCCCTGCATACCGGGCACACGTTTAAATCCTCGCACTCACTGCGGTAGAGGATGCAGTCATTAGGGCATGCATGTATCTTCTCCACCTCTAACCCTAGAGGGCAGACAACCTTCTTTGCTTCGTACGTACTCTCGGGCAATTCGCTGTCCTTTGGAAGCATCTTCTTTAACATTATCAGCAACTTTCCAAATACCTTGTCAGATACACCATTCTCTGCCTTTCATTGCAGTAATTCCAGTGTGGTGCCCAGCTTTTTCTTGTCAGCTTCGCAATTCGGGTACAACAATTTCTTGTGATCCTCTAACATGCGCTGCAACTTTTTCTTCTCCTTTTCACTTGCGCAGTTTCTCTTTGCATCGGCAATGGCCCGACCTAGTTCATCAGCGGGCTCATCTAATGCCTCTTCTTCAGCTTCTTCCCGCATTGCCGGCTCGGCTTCTTCCCCCATTGTTGTACCATCGTATTCAGGGAACCCATGGCCAGGATAGGTGTCATCGTCCTCTTCTTCTTCATTGTATTCCATCATAACCCCTCTTTCTCCGTGCTTGGTCCAAACATTATAGTGGGGCATGAAACCGGACTCAAACAGGTGGACGTAAATGGTTCTTGACTTAGAGTAATTCTGATCATTCTTACAGCCAGCACATGGACAAGGCATAAAACCATCCGCCCGCTTGTTTGCCTCAGCCACAAGCAGAAAAGTATGCACGCCATTAACGAACTGGGGAGAGCATCGGTCATCGTACATCCATTGCGGCTCATCTTCATTACACAACACCGAATAGACCAAATTAATACAAGTTCATACATAAAGTTCATACAACACTTATTCTCATAAAACAAACATACAAATAACTCTCTAGCTAAAGCATTTAAATGCAATAGCAAATGCGATCAAGATCGCAACTAAGTTAACCATTGATCCAACAGCATAATGATACCAAGCCTCACTATCGATCGCATATTTTCTAATCTTTCTAATCTTCAAGCGAATTTTCTCCATCTTGATCTTGTGATCATCGACGACATCGGCAACATGCAACTCCAATTCCATCTTCTCCCCCTCAATTCTTTTCAATTTTGTTTCACATACTCGTTTTCTCTTTCAACTATTCACATACTCGTTTTCTCTTTCAACTAAATTTAACCTCTCGACAATAGGGTCGGTTGGAATTTCCTGTTCACATACCTCCTAGATAAAAATATCTATGTCAACTTGATGGGCATAATTTATCATAAACACGAAATGCAACAAATAGTTCTAAAAGAGAATATACCACATCCGAATCATAACCCGGATGAGGGCTGACGGGAACGGATATCAAAACCATGGCGCTATGTATAACAAACAATGTACGTGTAAGATAATTATACAAGTAACTGTATATCTAAATCACACAAACGTTATTTTTTTATATAAAAAAGATAAGAACAAGAGGCTCACCACAAGGTGGTGCCGGCAACGGGATGGTGCGGGCGATCGACGGTGGTTAGGATGGAGACGCGAAGGCACTAAGTAAACCACACCTACATATGCAAACTAAGAGTTATTTTGACCTCAAATTGCATATAAATCAAGTACTACCACATATAATTCCTCCCAAAATAAAACCCACAAATCACTATACTTATAGAGCATTGCAAGAGCTAATCTAGCAATGAGAGATGAAAGGACAAAGTTGCTAACCTTTGTGATCACTTGGATGGATGGGGTGCCTTCAAATCTTGGAAAAAATTAACAAAAATGGAGGTGAGCTCGAGCAAGAGGGGAAGAAAACAGAGAGGAGGGAAAAAACAGAGCGCTTCGGCTCAGGCTGCACGAAGCACTATATATAGTGATATCTTTAGTCCAGGTTGGTTATTCGAACCGGGACTAAAGGTGCATCTCTAGTACCGCTTCGTGGCATGAGCCGGTACTAAAGGTGCTGGTGGGGCTCCAGCCTGACAACAGCCTGCCACTACCTCTTTAGTATCGGTTCGTGGCACGAACCGGTACTAAAGGTTCGCCACGAACCGGTACTAATGAGCGTCGCCCGCCTAGCCGTTGGAACCGGCACTAATGGTCACATTAGTGCTGGTTCAGTTACAAATCGGGACTAATGTGCTTCACATTAGGCCTTTTTGCTACTAGTGACAATCAAAGCAGGAAGTAGGGTATTACCTATTCGTGAGGGCCCGAACCTGGTAAAAAATTGTCTCCTTCGTCCCTGTTACCACCGATCCGAGATCCACAGCTCGGGACCCACTACCCCGAGGTCTGCCGGTTTTTACCACCGACATAGGTGAAAAGGATTTCAAATGAACTGTGGACTTGCCAATACATTCAATGTGTTGACCCTGGTGGCTAGAACGTATCATGGTGCAGGTGGTGACTACAAGGAGTGACTTACGCAGGCTTTCGTGCCTCCACTCGACATGCTTCCCCGTTGTGTTGGTGGAGCTTACCAAGATGTCTACCTTAGATTTGCTTTTGTTTCCGCTTGTTATGAACTCTGACTGCTTATTGTAAGACTATGTATTTGACTAGCTTGTGGCTAGAGTCTGTAAGACTATTTGCTTTCTGGATCATGCGATGTAATAAAGGACGCATTAGTGTATGATACAACATCGGCACCATGTATGCCGACGATTTGATCCAGGGGTTGGCATAGAAACACACAGAGACTGTATGCCTGAAAAGATGGGTCGTGGCATGAGCACAAACTTACTGCCGGAAGCACACATGTAAACTCGCAGGGGAGCACCACCACCACCACCACCCCTACCACATCTGCTAGAAAATAGGGGAAAGGATCTCTGATCCGTACCTACTCGAGTCGTTGTCGGCCACCGCCGATCCCGCACCCGTTGTCGTCGCCACCGCGGTAGGTATGCCCTGGTCGCCCAAAGCCCTGCGCCGCCGCCCCTGCCGCCCTCCCGAATCCAGGCTCTGTCGCTCCTTCCAGCCACATGAGCCACCGCCACTGTGAGATCTAATCCCTCTTCGGTTCGTAACAAAGGCAGTTGCAAAACGCCTACTCTAAAATAAAAGCCCAATTGTAGGAAACGGACGCGGACGCGGATGTGGAGATGCTCTCGATAGTCTCATCAACATACGATCCAACGGTCACGGAACTAGCGGACGCGATCGTTCGGCTGAAGGTAAGCTTTTCCTTAATTAATCGGGTGATTTGGGACGGTTGCTTTTACACCTCTCAAGGCATCGTCAATCATTATCCTCCCCAGCAGATCATGGGTGATGCAGGTGGGATCGTGTGCCACCTGGAGGGAAAAGATTCGTCTTTCTCACGTCCTTGATTTCAGCATATTTCCAACCCAGGGTAATGCTACACGCACAACAATACATTACCACGCATACATGTATACTCCACACTGTGCTAGTAGTACATTTTCTTTTCTTTTGCAGTTTTTCCCATATAATTATGTTGTCACCAGAAGTACTACTCCCTCCTTGTACTAAATCAGCAACACTTATGGAATGGAGGGAGTAGTAAACAAGAAATCTAATGTCAGCACGTCACAATTTTCACTAGACAAACTCAAGGTCCAACTCAAAAGAACTGTATTACATGTCTTCAAGGAAATATTTACTTATGAACAACACATGCTCCATCGTCTAGTTTTTGTATTGTAGGAGAAGAATGTTCATCTTGCAGTATGATACTTCCTTTGATTTTTAAAAAAGGTTTTGCATGTTTTTTATTGCATACCAAGGTCGTTTCAAGCGCACCAATCATGTAAGTGTGCACCCACTCAACTCAACTTGTAATTTGTCCAAATGACCACGAGCCTTGCTTTTGAAGAAAGAGAAAAAAATTAAGCGCCTTGTTTTTGGATCAAATGGAGTACATAAGAATAATGATATTATTTTTAAATCAAATATCATATATGGTTAATAACGCACAAATAGTGATACCGTTTTAAATCAAGAGTCACACAGTATACGTAACTAAACATATACACGAGCGTCTACCATTAATGATGAGGACATTTCTTTTTTTTATACATGAGTGTCTACCATTACTGATGAGGACATTCCTATCATTGTTACACCTATAGTCTTTGCTGCTACACATGTACAAGTACCAGAAAAAAAGGACCGGCCACTAGAGCTCTCGCACGCCAATTATATTGCCTGATACTCCTTCTGTTTCGAGAGACTACATCCAATGCTCATTAGAATATGATGTTTTTCCAAATTAGATGTGTTTGAATTGATTAGGAATGAAGGGCCTATAATGAACAAGAGAGATTAGCATTGGAGCATAATCAAGCATGAAGCCGGAGAAAAAGGGGCGAAATGTGTTTCTTGATACAAAGTATTAGCATGTGTCAGCTATTTGTAGAACAAAAATATGGTGAAATGCATGCATATGCCACCTTACATGCGTGTTACACACAAAGCGGTGATGAAAGAAGTGACACAACACGTACAGTATATAGTCAGTACCGCACACACAAGATCCCACGTATTTATAGAGTTAGGTGGCAAGCATGCATGCCGTCACGAACAAAGAGACGATCGACGATGAATCCAACTATATATGCGGGTCGCTCACGCTTTTGACTTTACATTAGCATCCATCTTCTACATGTCATGCTAACTTGGATTTATAGCCCAAGGATATTGCTCGGTGTTTGTATATATGTATAACGCGAGAGCGACAAACTAGTAATTAGTACATCATGCATTGCATATATCTTTATATATACCGCTAAAGTTTCCACCATATATACATTTATGGAGGCGGTTGGATAGATAGAGTGACACGCTATGTTTGCATTGATGCATGTACAACTTCATTAGAACCAATTGACTCGAAATATTTATTCAACGGTTCGCAGATAAACTGGACACTCACAACCAGCACAAAATTTAACTAGAAAATTGGCACCTGCAAATATTGCCTGAACCGAGTCAATAGTTGTGTTGCATAAAATGACACGTGCCATTTGCCACAATAGAACATACACTGTGTTTGTCGTTGAGATATGATCAAATATTTTAGTGCATTGCACATATTTTATTGCTAGTATACCAAAATCAGTGGCAAATACTTATCAGGTTTTTGGTTCAATAATGTTAGTAGGTACTATCATTTTTTTCGTTTTACTGTGCTAAGTTCAAAGATAGAGTGAAATATATGCATGGATGGTATTTTTGTGCACGACTCCAACCCTTACTGTGAAATCTCATGTAAAATGTAAATACATATGTATATGCTTGCCATGATTTTCTTTGTTCCAGTAGTACAAACAGTCTGTGACCATATCAATTCTCCACTTCAACTCCCTGCCCCCATATATTTGTAAGATGCATTTCCATGTGAAAAGAAATGCCATCCTGCCCATACATTAACTTAAGCAGGGAAAGAATAATGCAGGTGGTTAACTTAATTAATCACCCAGATTTTTTTGCCTAATCATTAAAAAGGGCCACATGGCCATTTATTACCTGGAAAGGGAGGGATTAACCCACAACATGCCAATGTATGGCCATTTTTATACTCCTCCGCCTTCTCCACGCACGCGTGGCTTCTCCAACCGAAACGCATGACACATGGGTCAAGCAAAGTCACGGGCCCACAGCTCAGTGGCGTCTGCGTGCGGTAAACCTCGTCGGTTTTGCCTGGGCGAGTGGTGATGGGGGTCCGCGTTAATCGCCGGGCACGTTCTGCACCTCTTTCGCTCTCCGCGCGGGCCCACAGCACAGCTGTTATAATGTGGTCTTGTCTGCTGCTCCTCTCTCTCCTCGTCCTTCCTTTTTATCTCTCTCTTTCTGCCGTTTCTCCTAACTAATTTTGTTCTCTCAAGCTTATGTCTCTTTTTTTTCCTGGCTTTGAAGGTTACTGCTGAAAGAGAAAAATAAATCTTGCTGCGATTAATTGTTTCCCTGCCCTCTAAATTAGCTTCATCGAGATGTTTTGATGGTGATCAATACTAGTGCAGTGTTGGAAAAGGATGCCAGAAGCTATAGTAGTACTTGGAGGAAATGATACAAGGTTGAGTTACTGGTAAAAAACGGTTAATCCGGTGGATAACATATGACCTATTAAGATATATTGTATGGGGAAGGGAAATGAGTAAGATCGCCACAGAATCCAACATATTCCGCCATGGGGATTGAGGTAGGGGAGTTTTGTAGAGGGGTATTTGTGCTCCCCTCCCTTTCATTACAAGCCTCCCCCCAACCCATCTCTTTCTCTCTCCTCTACATGCTGCTCACATGTTTCTCTCTCTACCATTGCCCGGCAGGCAGGCACTCCTCTCCCTCTCCTCCGTCCTTTGGGTTTTTAACTAGCAGGAGCATTAGGCAGAGGGAGGTAAAGCCACCCTGACAGCGCAGCATCTCCTTTGTTTTATCTCCCACATCATCCCCCTCATCATCGTCTGCACACAACAAACAACCCTCTCTCCTCTCGCTGTATTCAACATTTCACTTCTCTCTCAACCCCCCTCCCTCTCTCTCTCCTTCACAGCTATCATATTCTCGTCCCCTCTCTCTCCTGCAATCCACCCTACTCTTATTTATTGCAGGCTTACTGAAGGTATCTTTAATTCTTTTTTCCTCTCTCTTCTTCCTCCTCCCCTCTCCCTTGCAGAGGGTATTTTTCTTGTGCCAGGCTTCCTTCCTGTACTAGAGCTCCTCTATTCCTCCTCTTCTTCTTCATCCCTGACCTGCCTACCACCTCATCTCCGTTTCTTTCCCTTTTCCCCCCTCTCCTTCTCTCTCTGCTCTTTCTGGCTGTCCTGGCCTCCCATCTTTTTCACTTCCCTCTCATGTACTGATCATTCCATCACCTCCATTCCCTATGCCCCTCTGGTAACGCTTTGCCGGCGACGTGCACCCAGTGTGTACTAGCATGCAGCAGCAGCAACCGCAGCATCAGGGTGGAGGCCCGGGACAGCAGTTCGGCCTGCATCCCCCAGAGATGCCGCCATTCTCGCCGTCCAGGAGCACCGGCCAGCAGCGGATCTCGATGGCCGAGGCGCCCTCGCCCATCAGCAGCCGCCCGCCGGCGCCTGGGCCGCCGCCGCCTCAGCAGCAGCAGCTCAACAACGAGCTAGCAGGTGCCGGCGCTGTGGGCTGCGACGAAGAGGCGCTCGCGGCCGGCGAGGAAGGCTTGGGCGGCGGCGCTGGAGGAAACCGGTGGCCGCGGCAGGAGACCCTGGCGCTGCTCAAGATCCGGTCGGACATGGACGCCGCCTTCCGGGACGCCACCCTCAAGGGCCCACTCTGGGAAGAGGTCTCCAGGTAAATTACAACCCACTCGAATTGACCTCCGCCAGACAATTGCGCACGCCGTCCCTGGAGGCCGGAAATTGTCGTCGCCGTAATGCCGCATGAAATCTCGGCGGCGGCGTGGTGTGATTCCCGTCAGCCGTGGCTGTTTAATTACCGGCTAAAAAACACTTCTTTTTACACTTTTGCCTTAACTATGCTTCACGAGCACAGTGACTTTTTTTCCATTTTAAAATCATATCGCTCTCCTTCCCCACTTTTCCCTGAGTTTTTTGTCCAACCATCTCTTCGACATGAGAGGTACCAGTACTACTCCCGTAAGCTTCAGATCCGGGGGCATCAATCCCAGAGAGGCTATATCTTATACTCTGGCCCTCTGAATTTCTGCAAACAAAAGTTGGATTTTGATTCCCGATTTAATCTATTTTGCATTCTTCTTGGGATTTGCCATTCTTGCTAGTAGTGCTGCATGTATGCATATGCCTTTCTTTATCTTTTGCATTTGGGTGCCCAAATCGAGTAAAATTCTACCAGTACATGCATGCAGCTTTTGTGTGAGGGTTACGGTTTTACTTGCATGATGTGTGAGTTCGTATGTGTGCAATTGTGGTTGTAGCGTAGAGCTCCATTGACGAGGTTCTTTTCTTTTGTGCTGTTGATGCTCATGATGATTGGTGTTGGTGGTGGTTGGCAGGAAGCTGGCCGAGGAGGGGTACAGGCGGAACGCCAAGAAGTGCAAGGAGAAGTTCGAGAACGTTCACAAGTACTACAAGCGCACCAAGGACAGCCGCGCCGGCCGCAACGACGGCAAGACGTACCGCTTCTTCCGGCAGCTCGAGGCGATGAACAGCACGTCCGGTGCGACGGCGGCTCCGATGGCGTCGGCCCCGCCGCCGGCGACAGCCGTTGGGGTGCCTGGGGCGGTGGGACCCACGGCCGTACGGCCCCTTGCCGAGCCGCCGCCTGTTGGTGCCGCGGCCGCCGCTACGGCTGGCCTGCCGACGCCGGTGGTAGTTGGCAACCTGAGCTTCTCAACGTCCAACACGGAGGAGTACTCGGACGAGGACGACTCCGACGACGAGGGCACCGACGACATGGGCGGCGGCGCGGACGAGCGAGGGAAGAGGAAGAGGACGTCGGAAGGTGGCGCCGCGGCTGGTTCTGGCGGCGAGGCCGGGAGCGGGAAGATGATGAGGTTCTTCGAGGGGCTGATGAAGCAGGTGATGGAGCGTCAGGAGGCGATGCAGCAGCGGTTCCTGGAGGCCATCGAGAAGCGGGAGCAGGACCGCATGATCCGCGAGGAGGCGTGGCGGAGGCAGGAGATGGCGCGCCTGGCGCGCGAGCAGGAGATCCTCGGGCAGGAGCGCGCCATGGCTGCTACCCGCGACGCCGCTGTGCTCTCCTTCATACAGAAGATCACCGGGCAGACCGTCCCCATGCCGTCCATCGCCGCGCAGGCCATTACATTCATGCCGCCGCCGCCGCCTTCGCAGCCTCACGCCACGCCAATCGCATACTCCGCCGCGCCAGTTCATCCACGACCGTCGTCTTCACAGCCACCTGCCACGCACTCGCCGCCTCAACCTCAACCCTCGCCACGGCAGCAGAAGCCGCCAACAATGCCGCCCGTGAAGCCGCAGCCGCACAAGTCGCCGGCTCTAGCGACGCCACAGCTACAGCAGCAAGCGCCGGCCGTAAATTCAAGCTGCATGGACATCGTCGTGGCGCCCTCCTCCGAAGCGCCGCAAGACTCGTCGGGGTACGACGGATCCGGTGGCGGCAGCGGACCGGCATCGTCGCGGTGGCCCAAGACGGAGGTGCACGCGCTGATCCAACTGCGGAGCAACCTGGACATGAGGTACCAAGAGGCCGGGCCCAAGGGACCGCTCTGGGAAGAGATCTCCGCCGGCATGCGGCGGATGGGCTACAACCGGAGCTCCAAGCGGTGCAAGGAGAAGTGGGAGAACATCAACAAGTACTTCAAGAAGGTGAAGGAGAGCAACAAGAAGCGGCCCGAGGACTCCAAGACGTGCCCCTACTTCCACCAGCTCGAGGCGCTCTACCGCAACAAGGCGGCGCTCGGCTCCCCCTCCGGCGCCGGCGGCGCACTGGCTTTGCCGCCGCCCGCAGTGCACGCCAATGCAGCTCCCCAGGAGCGCATCGAGGCGTTCACCGTCGCGGCGCCGATCTCGCAGACGGCTCCGCAGCAGCCACCTGTGGCCAAGAACGACGCCAGCAACACCGGGAACGGCAACAGTAATGGCGGCGGCGCGTCGGTAGGAGCCTCCGGGGGAGCGCAAAGGCTGGCGGCGAGCAACGGCGGCAGCAGGTTCGTCTTCAGCGAAGCAGGCGGAGACGCGGCGGCGAAAAAGGTAATTAAGCTAGAAAATATGTGCATTCTGGGTGTGGTCATAGCCATTTGGCACGTACATGTGGTACCCTGCTGTTCGTTTCTTCCGTGATCCAATGCTGATTGCATAACACTGCGCATTTAAAGCCAGAAAGCATTATGAAGGAGACGACGATGGAGCAGAGGCAGCCGCAGCCGCAGCCGCAGGCGGCGCAGCAGGCGACGATCAACAGCTACAACCGTACGGGCGGCGGCGGCGCCGAGAGCGACAACATGGACGAGGACGACGAGGACGAGGACGACTACGAGGATGAGGACGAGGAGGACGACCTCGACGGCAACAAAACGCAGTACAAGATCCAGTTCCAGGGGCAGCAACAACATCAGAATCAGCATCAACAGCACCACCACAACGTTGTCAGGCCGAACGCCACCTCGTCCGGCGGAGGCAACCCGCCTGGCGCTGCCGCTCCCAGCGCGCCGGCGGCGGCAACGACGACAGCCGGATCGTTCCTGGGCATGGTCCAGTAGATCCACCCATCACCCCGGTGACTAGCTCTCTCTCCCCATACCCCCCAATCAATTCCATCGGTGGCTTTCTACCTTCTCTTTCTCTCTTTCTTGTACCATTTGTATCTACCTACCTGTCGCATCTTCCATCCCCGCCCATATATCTCGGCACCTCCAAACCTAAAGCTCAAGAGCTCTCTCCTCCTCCACCAAGCTCCAGCACCCCTCATATGCACATGCACGTAGCAACGACGACATGTCCATGTCAGAATCATTCGCCTGCATGCATGCATATGCATGCGCATCGTCGTCGTCGTTCGTCGTCGACGTTGCTACTCCGATATACACCTTCCCTCTCCATGTCCCGTTCAAGATACAAGCTACTGGCCGCTGCATCCGTTTCTTGATTCGTTGCTGTGTTAATTACAGTGTTACAGTAAAAAAATGGTGGTCTGGTTATTTATTGATTTGTCGTGGTGGTTAATAAGAACCCTTCTTGCCGGAGGGCTTCACTGAGAGGTTAATTACTACTACATCGGGGTGGTAAAAAAAACCCAGGTAATAAGATCGATCCAGCTCGCGCGCGGTTAAAATGAAGAGAAGACCGTGTGCTTGTTACTTTCGTCAATTTGGTGCATACGGCTACTGGCCTACAGTATGGTACTGTACGTGCTGCAATGGAACGGTGGAAAATGAAAAAGGATCGACGGTACTGGCCTGCAGGCCATGAGGAAGAAGGTACTGGAGCATATGCGGATTTATTTTCTTTTGATTCTCTATATTTTTTTCTTCAAAATTACCGAAATTGTCCATTATGTATTACCGAGTTTTTCTTCTTCTTACCAACTGTTTTTACTGAAATATTACAGTGTATACTTGTGACATACTATATCCTATATTCTTGCTGTTCTTGCACCAGCATTCTTCTGAGTATATATGAACTCCATCACTGCATGCCTATTGTGTTTCCTGTATTTTAAAGGCTAGAGGCAGATGCAGGATAAAGTAACATGTTCACCTCTGATTATACTCTAGATCTGATGCCTAAATTATTGTAAGCTTATTCTGGTTTTAGATCCCATAAGGATCTCTCTTCCAAATATTATTACTACAATGACATGGTTAGTACGAACCCTTAGGGTATAGTAGTCCTCACATGCATGCCAACCTACATTACCATACTATATGAAATGTAATAGCAAGAGGAGGCACACAAATAGTTTTTACAACTACAAATATGTACCGTAAGCAAGCTTGAAACGATTGTGATATTACAATCACCTAAGATAACAACATACATGAGCGGTCTTGCATTGTTATTCAACACCTAAGTATAACTCCGTTGTTATTCTATAGTCTATGGAATACATGAGCGGCCTTGAGCTCCTATCACATTTATGGATGCCGGTATTAGAATATGAAATTAATAATTCTACTTAAATCATCAATGGTGTGAAAAAGAAGGATTCAATGATTTTCTCGACGTAATTCAATACATTGCAACGCGCCAGTTTAGGGGTTAGAGGGAAGAAGAGAACAAACATCATAGTCCAATGCCAAGTATTAACATACAAATTATGCTACAAGACACAAAGAAGTTGATCACTAGCAAGATATATAAAAGAACAATATGTGGCAAAAAGGCGTTGAGTCTGCTGAGGCCACCAACACAACTGAGACCATGACCATTGCCACCCCTAGGAGAAGCTACCCATGCCATCAGTGGTAGCATTCTAACTCGATATTGGTAGGTGTTGAAATATGTATGGTATGTGTGTGTGTGTGTGTGTGTGTGTGTGCGTGCGTGCGTGCGTGCGCGCGCGCGCGCGTGCGTGCGTGCGTGCGTGCGTGCGTGCGTGTGTGTGTCTAGCCTATCAGCTTATGTCTAGTCACTTGTATATAACAGTCCCGAGCTACAAGTGTTTGAATCAAACACCTAACTCTCAACTAATTACAAGTCTGGTTGTTGCTTGACACGTACACACACATATTCGGCCCATATAACAACTTTGCTAATATATCCTCGCCATCTTGAAGCCGCCATCCATGGACCTTCGTGTGTACCTTGAACTTGAACTATTAATCATGAGCTCCACTGCTATTTTCTTGAAAACCGTTGCAACTAGAGTCAAGTGATGCAGTAGGCTAGACACAAATCATCAAGCGATTCTACGATATCGATTTAGTACTACATGCGGAGGAGCGTCCATTTCATCCCTTGGGGAGTAGGTGAGACTGCCAATGCTCATTAACAAATATCGGTGTCGTGTTGTGATTGCCTGTCCTAAGATAATCGACCACGCCTCGGATTTCTAACAGTGGGTTTGTCACAAGTATGTGTATGGTCTTCTAGGAGCCGGGAATGGAATTCTTTGCTACATTGACAAGTCCATCCCTTTTTTGTGTCATTGTCCACCACTGTAAACTCAATTCTCCCTCATGTGGGACTTAGCATCGCTGCCAAAGTTGTTAACATCCGAGGTTTTGACGCCGAACTCTTTGGCAATATCACAAATCATCGGAATACAATTGTTAGGGTTGTAAAATGGTAAATTCTACTTGCTAGAATCGTAGAACAAAGCTATACAAAATCATAGCACTAGTCAAATTAATTTAAATCTTGTAGAATCACACAATAGAATCAAGATTCACACAACCTTGATTGTTGGTTTGGCTTGCCCACTCCAAGAAGCATGCTTGGGCGTGGTGGAGATGCCCTATTTTTGGCTGCCTCGGAGTTAGCGCCAGGGTGTCGATAGAATACTGATCCATTTGGCAAGCATACAAAATTGGTTTGGGGTCAGGGCTGGCAGCGGCGGCAGCAGCTGGGGATCCGTATAGAAACGGTTGAAGCGCGTGGGGTGGCGTGCCCTGCCATAAAAAGTTAGAAAGATAGGGGCGCTGTGGGATTGATGCCTCCTGTTTAATTGTTGGGAGAAGGTGGAGGTTGCAGCTGCAGCTGCAGCGAGCGGGCGCTCGCTCACCACGGGCGCACCGCACAGGCCCACCGCACATGCACCCTTTTTCTACTGCTACTGCCTTTTAAAATTATTTACTACTACTTCGTTATATTTTTTTAAACAACGTGAGAATTCTTATACTGTTTTGACTACTGGAAAGAAACGAATTGGACTCGGTTTGGAAAAACATCTCTCTTTCCTTGGCTTGGGCAATTGGCATGAGAAGGGAGGGCCGGCTCTACTTTGTTCTGGCTGCACTGCAGGCTGAATGATGCACATGGCAAGGTCGGAAAAAAAAGGGTGCGAAATTAGGGCTCTGGCATGCACAGAGGAGCCCACGCTGCAATCTTGTACCCTTTTGTTTTGCGCCCTTTTCTTCTTTTCACCACTGGCATTTACTGGCATCTTTTACCTTGGAGTCCTTGTGTCAGAGCATGCCGCTGCCCACCACCCGATCAGGAATCGTACAAAATCGTATATCCAAGCGTCGTACGTGCAGCAATTTCGTTTACCTTGTCTAAGCTATGCTGCGTCAAAAAAAAAGAGAGAGAGGAAACTCATGCATCAGTGAGCAGCTAGAGAGGACCAATTAAATTGCATGCCAACAAATGTTGTTTGTTCATGAGGTTTACCTTTTCTACAAACAGTTTGAGTAGTAGTAACACACATGCATCACTGCACATAGTTTTACAGCGGTAAGAAAAGGCTAGCCGATCCAACGTTAAAGGCACTGCACGGAGGCATTCAAAGTCCAGTGAAAACACAATTTCTTACTACCTGCTTTGCTACAGTAATTATCTGCAGCACGCAGGTACGCACACACTGAGAAGTTTTTTTTTTGGAAGGGTGCACACACAGACTAAGCAGTTGTGTATGACAAAGGCAAGCTCCCTCGCATGCAGCTGTAGATGCAGAGCGGCCGGCTGCAGAAGATTCTTTTGGTGTGTGAGAGTAGAGTAGGTTTTTACAAAATGTTGTCCAGGTAAACGATGCGTAATGTACAGGGTAAAAGGGTAAAAAAAGAGAAAGATGGAGGAAAGGCACAGTGCATGAATTCTCATGCTCGGCAGCATGTGCGGTGACTCCGCGCTTCACGAGACGCTGTTACCTGAGGGTGGGACAGTACTGAAAAACCTCAAGAAACATCGCTAGGTCAACACCCGGTGCTACACAGGATATTTTGTTTCACCTTTTTTTCTTCCTAAAATGAATGTAAACAAGTTTTGGGACTTCATTTCAACCCATAAATTTTTTAAAAAGAAAAGGACGATAATTAGATGGCATGGCGTGTTTATATACACTCCTAGTACAGTAGAAGACACATCAACAATTAGAAGAAATTGTTTATTTTATAACCAGTGTTTACCTCCAATAGTATATATATAATTCAAAAGCTACAAGCATTTGCCAGATAAGTTATGCACCAGGAGAAGTGTAACAAGTGCAGTCGTGAGGTTAATGGATTATTAGAGCATCTCCAGCCGTTGGCCCTCCAGGGACGCCTAAAATCGCTGCCTGGGGTGACCCGGCGAAAAAAATGGGCCTGGGCGAGTTGGCCCCCAGCCGCCGCCCCAGGGCCGGCCCCAGGCACGGGAAAAAAATTATGTAGCAAATTTACGCAAAGTTCGGCTAAAACACGTCAAATTTCTGCAAACTTGGGCTTATATTCGCGGATTTAAGTCGAGTAGTCGCCATTACATATAAAAACTAATCAAAAAAACTTGCTGAAGGCCAAGAAGTCGCCGTCATCGCCGCCATCGTCGGCCTTCTCCTCCTTGACTCGGGCGCCCCTGCTGGACCCTCCCCGGCTGGTGGCGGCGGCGGCGCGTCGTCGTCGTCGCTGTCGTCGATGATGACGACTCCTCCTTCGTCGCGGCCTCGGCGGCGCTGCTCGAAGCGCCGCAGGGCGGCGCGCTAGCGCTCCGTCGCCATCTTGATGGAGTCCTGGCGTGCCCATTCAAGGGCCACGTCGTCGTCGAGCTCGACCTCGCCGTGCTCTGTCTTCACCGGCGCCAGCCCCGGCTCCGTCTTCACCGGCGCGAGCCGCGGCTCCGTCTTTGGCTTGACGAAGCGCGGAGGAGGAGCCGACGAGGAGGCGCGCCGGCCGCCCTCGTTGATGACGATGCCGGGCTCGGCGTAGTGCCGGAGGAGTGGGAGGAGGAGCGGCAGGAGGAAGAGGAGGAGGACACGCCGAACCTACTTGGCGCCCATTGCCCGTCGCATCGGCGGTGCGCCGGGGCGGCCGCCCTCGCCGGGGGGTATGCCAACGGCGGGTTGTTGCCGCCCTCGAGGTGCGTCAGCACGCCTTCAAGTGTGCGCCCGGGGGCGCCCCTCGCCGTTCTTCACGCCGCCGACCACCGGCGCCCCGTTGGTGGACGCCAGCCGCTGCTGCTGGCGGCGCTCAAAGTACGCCGCCCAAGCCGCGTGGTTGTCGGCGGCGTACTTGGGGAGGGAGAGCTCGGCGTCGGTGAGGGAGGCGCGCACGATCTCGACCTCGTCGGCGAAGTAGGATGGTTTGGCCACGGCGTCGGGCAACGGGGGAATGGGCACTCCCCCATTGCTGAGCCTCTAGCCCGTCGGCCCGGCGCGCATGTCCGGCGGCGCCGGGATGTTCGCCTGGAACAGGAGCCAGGACTCCTGTTTGCGGAGCGAACGGCGGCCGAAGCCGTTGGCCGCCGCCTCGTCTCCGAGGAAACGCTCGGCCATCGGGGAGATGGAGTGGCTGGGGAGAAGAGATCGGCGGCGGTGCTCGAGAGATGGAGTGGCTGGGGGAGAAGAGATCGGCGGTGGTGCTCGGGAGAGGGAGGGCTGGGGGAGAAGAGCTCGGCGGCGGCGCTCGGGAGAGGTGGAGAGGTGGCACTCATCACAGGCGAGCGAGGCCATATATAGCCGCGCCGTGTCCGTGTGTACGCGTCCGAGGGAGGGGAGGCGTCGGCGCGCCGCCTCGTGAACGCGCCGCCCGTGAGGAATCAATGGCAAAGCTGACCGGCGGCAGCCTTGCCATTGATTCCCCGCGGGAAACCGAGGCGTCGGGAGAAGATGAGGCGGGCGGTGTCGCTGACGCAGCTGGCCCGCGGCGCTTTCGCGCCAAAACGATTCGCCTGGCGCCCCCGAACGCCCCCAGGGCGCCGGGTTCGGATTGGGTCCGCCGGCGTCAATTTCGGCCCGAGCCGGCGAAAAAAGGCCCCTGGAGGCGTGACTGGGCCGATTTTTTGGCGCTGGCGGCCGAAAAATCGCCTGGGGGGTCTTGCTGGGGACGCGGCTGGAGATGCTCTTAGATGTTATCTGGTGCAGCAAGCATCATACATGCCTCCTCATTCCTCATGTATATGCATGCAACACTTCATGTCACTCTGCAGTGCATTATCTGTCTGCTTGCCCATTTCTGTTAGTGTGATGGTTAGGTACATGATGGAGAGCATCGGGCCACTACGTCAGCAGGCGGGAAAAGTAACGACCCTCATGTCCAGCATGTACGGACGATTGTCGTTCGCGCTCAGGCGCATGTCTCAAGATACTGGTAACTCGTGGATCCACTAGAACCACGGCCGGAGTTGTACCATTCCACGAACCAGAGTTTTTTCTATCTCTCTTTT
The DNA here is from genome assembly GCF_018294505.1 of Triticum aestivum. Lineage (NCBI taxonomy): Eukaryota > Viridiplantae > Streptophyta > Magnoliopsida > Poales > Poaceae > Triticum > Triticum aestivum. The sequence goes on along the minus strand of NC_057796.1, from coordinate 234,079,233 downwards.
TTTTAACCGATCATATACCATACACGCGTTTAGAGCAACTTTAATGGTGCGACCCATTTCGTCCGTGGCCGTCTGTTTAGGTCGGCGCGGACAAAAAAGTCGGCCCAACGCGTCAACCCAAATGGACGCGCGTCCACTTTCGTCCGCCTGCCAACCCATTCCCGGTCCATTTTTGAGCCGGATTTGCGTCGGCGCGGACACAAGACGGACGCGCGCGCGCTCGCCCTCTTTCCTCACCGGGCCCGCTGGTCGGTGGCACATTGGATTGGCCTCCCCACATCAAACAGCACACCCTCGCCCGCCTGCTTCGTCGCCGACGCCGCCGGTCATTTTTTCCGATAAAAATGGATACATAGATAGTTCTAGCGTACACAGATAAAAGAAAAGACCAACTACTCGTCTCTTTCCGACTCCGACTCGGTAATGTCCTCCTCCGACGTCTGAATGTAGGCGTCCGCATGCTGCTCGTCTTCGAAGTCCCAACCCGACGTTTCTCGTAGCTTCAGTTTCAATTGAGCGGTCTGCTTCCGCGAACGCTTGTCCTCCCTATAGGCGGCTCGCTCCGTCCTCCTCGCGTCCCTCTCCAACCTCCTTTGCTTGTAGAACTGGTGCTCGTCGACGATGTCCTGCGGGAAGCGTTCGCGCCACACCACCATGGCTTCCACGTCCATCTCGGCGATGGCGAGGCGACGCTGCCGCCTCTGGTGGACACGACGACCCTCGTCGGTGAAAAGCCGCGGGAGAGGCGCCAGATCCTGCGCCCGATGGCTCGACACGTCGGAAAAATTCATATCCCGACGAGGCCTCAGGAGGCGCCACGCGCGCCACGTCGTGCGCGCGGGCCGCCTCCTTTGCGGTATCGAAGGTGCTGAGGATGAGGCGTTTCTCGCGAAACCAGATCTTGGAGGAGAAGGCGCCGGAGCGGCGCTCGCGGGCTCCGCGAAAATCCGAAGCGCCCAGGCGGCGGATCGACATGGTGGCGCAGAGGCGGCGAGGCTAGTGAGAGGGGACGAGACGAGTGGGCGACGAACAGAGTGTGGAGGGAGCGCCTTCTTATAACGAGCGCCGGCCGCGGAGCCCACGCGAACCTTTCCTGCGCGCTGGAGCGCGAAAACCAGCGCGCGCTAGGCCGCTTTCCCCGCGCGCTGGAGCGCCAAAACTAGGGCGATGGCATGGCCCCTGGCATGATCTAAAGCGCGCACGGTCATGAAATGGGTCGGCCCGTTGGGCGCTCTGCTGACCCAAAACTAAAAGAGGGCGGACGGCGGGCGGGCGACCGACCCAAACGGACAAAAAGCGGACAAAAACGCCGTCCGTTTGGGTCGGCCTGTTGGAGTTGCTCTTACCATCTTTGTTTCAAATTCACGTCAGGTTTTCTAGTTCAGTATTATTTGTCTTATTTCAAAGAAGTATCATATAATATTTTGTCCACACAAAAAAAGTTTGTTTTCCCCTCTTGTTTTAAACCGTTGAATTTTTGCCCATGAACCAAATAGTCCATGTATAAATCTTATGTTTTGACCATGTATATATTTTATATACTCCCTCCGTTCCAAAATAGATGACCCAACTTTATATTAACTTTGTACTTGTTGGGGAACGTAGCAGAAATTTAAAATTTTCTACGTATCACCAAGATCAATCTATGGAGTCATCTAGCAACGAGAGAGAGGGGAGTGCATCTACATACCCTTGTAGATCGCGCGCGGAAGCGTTCAAGAGAACGGGGTTGATGGAGTCGTACTCGTCGTGATCCAAATCACCGATGATCCTAGCGCCGAACGGACGGCACCTCCGCGTTCAACACACGTACGGAGCGGGGACGTCTCCTCCTTCTTGATCCAGCAAGGGGGGAGGAGAAGTTGATGGAGATCCAGCAGCACGACGGCGTGGTGGTGGAAATAGCGGGATCCCGGCAGGGCTTCGCCAAGCGTAAGCGGGGAGGAAGAGGTGTCACGGGAGGGAGGGAGGCGCCAGGGCTTGGGGTGCTGCTCCCATGCGCCTCCCCACTATATATAGGGGTGGAGGGGGCTGGTTTCTTTCCCTCCAAGTCCATTGGGGCATTGGCAAAGGTGGGGGAAAGAAATCCCATCATTTCCCTTCCCCACCGATTGTTATCCCCCTTTTTTTAGGGATCTTGATCTTATCCCTTCGGGATATGATCTTATTCCTTCTAAGGTGGGATCTTGGTGCGCCTTGACCAGGGGTGTGGGGCCTTGCCCCCACTACCCACGTTCATGTGGGTCCCCCCATGCAGGTGGGCCCCACTTCGGAACCTTATAGAACCTTCCCGGTACAATACCGAAAAATCCCGAACATTTTCCGGTGGCCAAAATAGGACTTCCCATATATAAATCTTTACCTCCGGACCATTCCGGAACTCCTCGTGACGTCCGCGATCTCATCCGGGACTCCGAACAACTTTCGGTTAACCGCATACTAATATCTCTACAACTCTAGCGTCACCGAACCTTAAGTGTGTAGACCCTACGGGTTCGGGAGACATGCAGACATGACCGAGACGACTCTCCGGTCAATAACCAACAGCGGGATCTGGATACCCATGTTGGCTCCCACATGTTCCACGATGATCTCATCAGATGAACCACGATGTCGAGGATTCAATCAATCCCGTATACAATTCCCTTTGTCAATCGGTACGTTACTTGCCCGAGATTCGATCGTCGGTATCCCAATACCTTGTTCAATCTCGTTACCGGCAAGTCACTTTACTCGTACCGTAATGCATGATCCCGTGGCTAACTCCTTAGTCACATTGAGCTCATTATGATGATGCATTACCGAGTGGGCCCAGAGATACCTCTTCGTCATACGGAGTGACAAATCCCAGTCTCGATTCGTGCCAACCCAACAGACACTTTCGGAGATACCTGTAGTGCACCTTTATAGCCACCCAGTTACGTTGTGACGTTTGGTACACCCAAAGCATTCCTATGGTATCCGGGAGTTGCACAATCTCATGGTCTAAGGAAATGATACTTGACATTAGAAAAGCTCTAGCAAACGAACTACACGATCTTGTGCTATGCTTAGGATTGGGTCTTGTCCATCACATCATTCTCCTAATGATGTGATCCCGTTATCAATGACATCCAATGTCCATGGTCAGGAAACCATAACCATCTATTGATCAACGAGCTAGTCAACTAGAGGCTTACTAGGGACATGTTGTGGTCTATGTATTCACACATGTATTACGGTTTCCAATTAATACAATTATAGCATGAACAACAGACAATTATCATGAACAAGGAAATACAATAATAACCATTTTATTATTGCCTCTAGGGCATATTTCCAACAGTCTCCCACTTGCACTAGAGTCAATAATCTAGTTCACATCACCATGTGATTAACACTCAAAGTTCACTAGAGTCAATAATCTAGTCCACATCACCATGTGATTAACACTCAATGAGTTCTAGGGTTTGATCATGTTATGCTTACGAGAGAGGTTTTAGTCAACGGGTCTGCAACATTCAGATCCGTGTGTGCTTTACAAATCTCTATGTCATCTTGTAGATGCAGCTACCACGCGCTACTTGGAGCTATTCCAAATAACTGCTCTACTATACGAATCCGGTTCACTACTCAGAGTCATCCGGATTAGTGTCAAAGTTTGCATCGACGTAACCCTTTACGACGAACCCCCTTTCCACCTCCATAATCGAGAAAATTCCTTAGTCCACTAGATACTAAGGATAAGTTCGACCGCTGTCATGTGATCCCTTCCTGGATCACTATTGTACCCCTTGACTAACTCATGGCAAGGCACACTTCAGGTGCGGTACACAACATAGCATATTGTAGAGCCTACGTCTAAAGCATAGGGGACGACCTTCGTCCTTTCTCTTTCTTCTGCGTGGTCAGGTCTTGAGTCTTAGTCAATACTCACACCTTGTAACACAGCCAAGAACTCCTTCTTTGCTGATCTATTTTGAACTCCTTCAAAATCTTGTCACGGTATGTATTCATTTGAAAGTACTATTAAGCGTTTTTGATCTATCCTTATAGATCTTGATGCTCAATGTTCAAGTAGCTTAATCTAGGTTTTCCATTAAAAACACTTTTCAAATAACCCTGGATGCTTTCCAGAAATTCTACATCATTTCTGATCAACAATATGTTAACAACATATACTCATCAAAAATTCTATAGTGCTCCCACTCACTTCTTTGGAAATACAAGTTTCTCATGAACTTTGTATAAACCCAAAATCTTTGACCATCTCATCAAAGCGTTCATTCCAACTCCGAGATGCTTACTCCAATCCTTAGAAGGATTGCTGGAGCTTTGCATACTTGTTAGCATCTTTCAGGATTGACAAAACCTTCTGGTTGTATCACATACAACCTTTCCTCAAGAAAATCATCGAGGAAACAATGTTTTGACATCCTATCTGCAAGATTTCATAAATAATGCAGTAACTGCTAATATAATTCTAACAGACTCTTAGCATCGCTACGAGTGAGAAAGTCTCATCGCAGTCAACTCCTTGAACTTGCCGGAAAACATCTTAACGACAAGTCGAGCTTTCTTAATGGTGACACTTACCATCATTGTCTGTCTTCCCTTTAAAATCCATCTGTACCCAACAGCCTTACGACCATCAAGTAGTTCTTTCAAAGTCTATACTTTGTTTTCATACATGGATCCTCTCGGATTTTATGGCCTCGAGCCATTCGTCAGAATCCGGGCCCACCATCACTTCTCCATAGCTCGTAGGTTCATTGTTGTCTAGCAACATGACTTCCAAGATAGGATTACATACCACTCTGAAGTAATACGCATCCTTGTCGTCCTATGAGGTTTGGTAGTGACTTGATCTAAAGTTTCATGATCACCATCATAAGCTTCCACTTCAATTGGTGTAGGTGCCACAGGAACAACTTCCTGTGCCCTGCTACACATTAGTTGAAGTGACGGTTCAATCACCTCATCAAGTCTCCACCATCCTCCCACTCAATTCTTTCGAGAGAAACTTTTCCTCGAGAAAGGACCCGTTCCTAGAAACAATCACTTTTGCTTCCAGATCTGAAATAGGAAGTATACCCAACTGTTTTGGGTATTCTATGAAGATGCATTTATCCGCTTTGGGTTCGAGCTTATCAGCCTGAAACTTTTTCACATAAGCGTCGCAGCCCCAAACTTTTAAGAAACGATAGCTTAGGTTTCTCTAAACCATAGTTCATACGGTGTCGTCTCAACGGAATTGCGTGGTGCCCTATTTAAAGTGAATGCGGTTGTCTCTAATGCCTAACCCATAAACGATAGTTGTAATTCGATAAGAGACATCATGGTATGTACCATATCCAATAGGGTGCAGTTATGATGTTCGGACACACCATCACAATATGGTGTTCCAGGCGGTATTAGTCGTGAAACAATTTCCACAATTTCTTAATTGTGTGCCAAACTCGTAACTCAAATATTCATCTCTATGATCATATCACAGACATTTTATCCTCTTGTCACGACGATCTTCAACTTCACTCTGAAATTACTTGAACCTTTCAATAATTCAGAATTGTGTTTCATCAAGTAAATATTCTCAGCATCTACTCAAATCATCTGTGAAGTAAGAACATAACGATATCCACTACGTGCCTCAGCACTCATTGGACTGCACACATCAAATGTATTACTTCCAACAAGTTGCTCTCTTGTTCCATCTTACTGAAAACGAGGCCTTTCAGTCATCTTGCCCACGTGGTATGATTTGCATGTCTCAAGTGATTCAAAATCAAGTGAGTCCAAATGATCCATCTGTATGGACTTTCTTCATGCATATATACTAATAGACATGGTTCGCATGTCTCAATCTTTTCAAAAACGAGTGAGTCCAAAGATCCATCAACATGGAGCTTCTTCATGCGTTTTATACCAATATGACTCAAGTGGCAGTGCCACAAGTATGTGGTACTATCATTACTATCTTATATCTTTTGGCATGAACATGTGTATCACTACGATCGAGATTCAATAAACCATTCATTTTAGGTGCAAGACCATTGAAGGTATTATTCAAATAGACAGAGTAACCATTATTCTCCTTTAATGAATAACCGTATTGCGATAAACATAATCCAATCATGTCTATGCTCAACGCAAACACCAAATAATAATTATTCAGGTTTAACCCCAATCTCGATGGTAGAGGGAGCATGCGATGCTTGATCACATCAACCTTGGAAACACTTCCAACACATATCGTCATCTCACCTTTAGCTAGTCTCCGTTTATTCCGCAGCTTTTATTTCAAGTTACTAACACTTAGCAACCGAACCGGTATCTAATACCCTGGTGCTACTAGGAGTACTAGTAAAGTACACATTAATATAATGTATATCCAATATACTTCTGTCGACCTTGCCAGCCTTCTCATCTACGAAGTATCTAGGGTAGTTCTGCTTCAGTGACCGTTCCCCTCATTTCAGAAGCACTTAGTCTCGGGTTTGGGTTCAACCTTGGGTTTCTTCACTAGAGCAGCAACTGATTTGCCGTTTCATGAAGTATCCCTTCTTGCCCTTGCCCTTCTAGAAACTAGTGGTTTTACTAACCATCAACAATTGATGCTCCTTCTTGATTTCTACTTTCGCGGTGTCAAACATCGCGAGTTGCTCAAGGATCATCATGTCTATCCCTGATATGTTATAGTTCATCATGAAGCTCTAATAGCTTGGTGGCAGTGACTATGGAGAACCATCACTATCTCATCTAGAAGATTAACTCCCACTCGATTCAAGTGATTGTAGTACTCAGACAATCTGAGCACATGCTCAACGATTGAGCTTTTCTCCCTTAGTTTGCAGGCTTAAGAAACTTGTCAGAGGTCTCATACCTCTTGACGTGGGCATTAGTCTGAAATCCCAATTTCAGTCTTTGGAACATCTCATATGTTCTGCGACGTTTCAAAATCGTCTTTGGTGCCACAATTTTAAACCGTTAGCATCACACACTGAACTATCACGTAGTCATCAAAACGTGTATGTCAGATGTTTCGTAACATCTACAGACGACGCTCGAGGTTTAGCACACCGAGCGGTGCATTAAGGACATAAGCCTTCTGTGCAGCAATGAGGACAATCCTTAGTTTACGGACCCAGTCCGCATAATTGCTACTATCAACTTTCAACTAAATTTTCTCTAGGAACATATCTTAGTAGAACTAAAGCGTAAGCTACGACATTATTTGCAAAGACCTTTTGACTATGTTCATGATAATTAAGTTCATCTGATTATTTAATGAACTCCCACTTAGATAGACATCCCTCTAGTCATCTAAGTGATACATGATCCGAATCGACTAGGCCGTGTCCGATCATCACGTGAGACGGACTAGTCATCATCGGTGAACATCTCCATGTTGATCGTATCTACTATACGACTCATGTTCGACCTTTCGGTCTCTTGTGTTCCGAGGCCATGTCTGTACATGCTAGGCTCGTCAAGTCAACCTAAGTGTTTTGCTTGTGTTCCGAGGCCATGTCTGTACATGCTAGGCTCGTCAACACCCGTTGTATGCGAATGTTAGAATCTATCACACCCAATCATCACGTGGTGCTTCGAAACAACGAACCTTCGCAACGGTGCACAGTTAGGGGGAACACATCTCTTGAAATTTTAGTGAGGGATCATCTTATTTATGCTACCGTCGTTCTAAGCAAATAAGATGTAAACATGACAAACATCACATGCAAATCATAAAGTGACATGATATGGCCAATATCATCTTGCGCCTTTTGATCTCCATCTTCGAGGCGCGGCATGATCACCTTCGTCACCGGCATGACACCATGATCTCCATCATCGTGTCTTCATGAAGTTGTCTCGCCAACTATTACTTCTACTACTATGGCTAACGGTTAGCAATAAAGTAAAGTAATTACATGGCGTTTTTCATTGACACGCAGGTCATACAATAAATTAAGACAACTCCTATGGCTCCTGCCGGTTGTCATACTCATCGACATGCAAGTCGTGATTCCTATTACAAGAACATGATCAATCTCATACATCACATATATCATTCATAACATCCTTTTGGCCATATCACATCACATAGCATACCCTGCAAAAACAAGTTAGACGTCCTCTAATTGTTGTTGCATGTTTTACGTGGCTGCTATGGGTTTCTAGCAAGAACGTTTCTTACCTACGCAAAAGCCACAACGGTGATATGCCAATTGCTATTTACCCTTCATAAGGACCCTTTTCATCGAATCCGATCCGACTAAAGAGGGAGAGACAGACACCCACTAGCCACCTTATGCATCAAGTGCATGTCAGTCGGTGGAACCTGTCTCACGTAAGAGTACGTGTAAGGTCGGTCCGGGCGGCTTCATCCCACAATGCCGCCGAATCAAGATAAGACTAGTAACGGTAAGCAAATTGAACAAATCGTCGCCCACAACTAATTTGTGTTCTTCTCGTGCATAGAATCTACGCATAAACCTGGCTCATGATGCCACTGTTGGGGAACGTAGCAGAAATTTAAAATTTTCTACGTATCACCAAGATCAATCTATGGAGTCATCTAGCAACGAGAGAGAGGGGAGTGCATCTACATACCCTTGTAGATCGCGCGCGGAAGCGTTCAAGAGAACGGGGTTGATGGAGTCGTACTCGTCGTGATCCAAATCACCGATGATCCTAGCGCCGAACGGACGGCACCTCCGCGTTCAACACACGTACGGAGCGGGGACGTCTCCTCCTTCTTGATCCAGCAAGGGGAGAGGAGAAGTTGATGGAGATCCAGCAGCACGACGGCGTGGTGGTGGAAGTAGCGGGATCCCGGCAGGGCTTCGCCAAGCGTAAGCGGGGAGGAAGAGGTGTCACGGGAGGGAGGGAGGCGCCAGGGCTTGGGGTGCTGCTCCCATGCGCCTCCCCACTATATATAGGGGTGGAGGGGGCTGGTTTCTTTCCCTCCAAGTCCATTGGGGCGTTGGCAAAGGTGGGGGAAAGAAATCCCATCATTTCCCTTCCCCACCGATTGTTATCCCCCTTTTTTTAGGGATCTTGATCTTATCCCTTCGGGATATGATCTTATTCCTTCTAAGGTGGGATCTTGGTGCGCCTTGACCAGGGGTGTGGGGCCTTGCCCCCACTACCCACGTTCATGTGGGTCCCCCCATGCAGGTGGGCCCCACTTCGGAACCTTATAGAACCTTCCCGGTACAATACCGAAAAATCCCGAACATTTTCCGGTGGCCAAAATAGGACTTCCCATATATAAATCTTTACCTCCGGACCATTCCGGAACTCCTCGTGACGTCCGCGATCTCATCCGGGACTCCGAACAACTTTCGGTTAACCGCATACTAATATCTCTACAACTCTAGCGTCACCGAACCTTAAGTGTGTAGACCCTACGGGTTCGGGAGACATGCAGACATGACCGAGACGACTCTCCGGTCAATAACCAACAGCGGGATCTGGATACCCATGTTGGCTCCCACATGTTCCACGATGATCTCATCAGATGAACCACGATGTCGAGGATTCAATCAATCCCGTATACAATTCCCTTTGTCAATCGGTACGTTACTTGCCCGAGATTCGATTGTCGGTATCCCAATACCTTGTTCAATCTCGTTACCGGCAAGTCACTTTACTCGTACCGTAACGCATAATCCCGTGGCTAACTCCTTAGTCACATTGAGCTCATTATGATGATGCATTACCGAGTGGGCCCAGAGATACCTCTCCGTCATACGGAGTGACAAATCCCAGTCTCGATTCGTGCCAACCCAACAGACACTTTCGGAGATACCTGTAGTGCACCTTTATAGCCACCCAGTTACGTTGTGACGTTTGGTACACCCAAAGCATTCCTACGGTATCCGGGAGTTGCACAATCTCATGGTCTAAGGAAATGATACTTGACATTAGAAAAGCTCTAGCAAACGAACTACACGATCTTGTGCTATGCTTAGGATCGGGTCTTGTCCATCACATCATTCTCCTAATGATGTGATCCCGTTATCAATGACATCCAATGTCCATGGTCAGGAAACCATAACCATCTATTGATCAACGAGCTAGTCAACTAGAGGCTTACTAGGGACATGTTGTGGTCTATGTATTCACACATGTATTACGGTTTCCAGTTAATACAATTATAGCATGAACAACAGACAATTATCATGAACAAGGAAATACAATAATAACCATTTTATTAATGCCTCTAGGGCATATTTCCAACAGTCTCCCACTTGCACTAGAGTCAATAATCTAGTTCACATCACCATGTGATTAACACTCAAAGTTCACATCGTCATGTGACTAATACCCAAGAGTTTACTAGAGTCAATAATCTAGTTCACATCACCATGTGATTAACACTCATTGAGTTCTAGGGTTTGATCATGTTATGTTTACGAGAGAGGTTTTAGTCAACGGGTCTGCAACATTCAGATCCGTGTGTGCTTTACAAATCTCTATGTCATCTTGTAGATGCAGCTACCACGCGCTACTTGGAGCTATTCCAAATAACTGCTCTACTATACGAATCCGGTTCACTACTCAGAGTCATCCGGATTAGTGTCAAAGTTTGCATCGACGTAACCCTTTACGACGAACCCCCTTTCCACCTCCATAATCGAGAAAATTCCTTAGTCCACTAGATACTAAGGATAAGTTCGACCGCTGTCATGTGATCCCTTCCTGGATCACTATTGTACCCCTTGACTAACTCATGGCAAGGCACACTTCAGGTGCGGTACACAACATAGCATATTGTAGAGCCTACGTCTAAAGCATAGGGGACGACCTTCGTCCTTTCTCTTTCTTCTGCGTGGTCAGGTCTTGAGTCTTAGTCAATACTCACACCTTGTAACACAGCCAAGAACTCCTTCTTTGCTGATCTATTTTGAACTCCTTCAAAATCTTGTCACGGTATGTATTCATTTGAAAGTACTATTAAGCGTTTTTGATCTATCCTTATAGATCTTGATGCTCAATGTTCAAGTAGCTTAATCCAGGTTTTCCATTTAAAACACTTTTCAAATAACCCTGGATGCTTTCCAGAAATTCTACATTATTTCTGATCAACAATATGTTAACAACATATACTCACCTAGGAAGCGTAGGAGAGTTGTACGGCTGATCCTGAGATTTGGGGCGTAGGGTTCCATTGGTAGCTTGACGCCTCTGTCCCAATGTTAGATTCAATATTCATGTGGCACTGATCGGGGTTTGGCATCTCGCAGCCCTGGGTGTATTCATCCATGATCTCCTCTTCACCGTGTCCGGTCCAACGTGTATATCCATCCATGAATCCCCGAGAGACTAAGTGCCACTAGACATCTGCAACTTCACGTGACTCTGTATTGGCACAATCAGTACATGGACACAAGATGTAATCCGCATCACCAATTCTTCTCTTTGTACTTTCAGCCAAATTCATGAACTCTGTCACGCCACTGATAAAATCTGTGGTCTCTGATTCTTCATCCATCGAGATCGTTCCATCTGCACCACGCGAAACAAGAACATTAATACACAGATTAACTGCCGCCCAAAGATGCATGCATAAAACAGAAGGTTTTATTTTCATAATTACTGAGGGCGCTCCATATTGTTATCCAGACGTGCAATGACAAAAATTAATGGCCAGTCAATTTACACGCAGAGTACTAGTACAACACTACCCTTAGAATAGAATACCTTAATTAAGCCACTCACAAAAAGAATACTTTAATTAATTAGCCGCGCGGTGACCTCCACCCAGCGATAGAGAAACGCGATGCGGCGGCACCCCGAGACAGCAGGGTTGAGGAGCAAAGCTTAGTGCGGTTGCCGCCTGAAGTTCGACCTCCACTATCCCGCCATCGACCACGATGGATGTGCTCGAATCACGCCGCTGCCGACCTCGATGGTTGAGCTCCTCCTATCTCCTGCCGCAGATCGAGGATTGACCTCCTATGACGCCGCCACCGCCCACCGAGCGATGATTGACCTCTTCTCTGGTAGCCGCTGCCTAGGCTGCCGCCGCCATCTCTATATCCAGAGCGGCTGTTTTATTTTTTGACGGATATCCGCAGAGCGGCTGTTTACACGGTATCACTGTAACTCAATTATATGTACAGGGTAGTACATTACATACGGTTATGTAACGACAACCGTGTCTCGCCTACATTGTGTTCTCACACGGTTTGGTGCGGAAATTGTGTGTGAAGTTCTAATACCTAACACAAACGACATGTATAAACAGTGTGTCGTATACAACATATAGTGCCATAAGTAGTTCCCGACCGTTAGCTTATCCCCACAGTTTCCTCATTTCCCCCAAATCCCTAGATAGCCTCCAAATTACCTTGCGCGGCGCTGACATTGGGGGAATGCGGACGAGTGGTGCTGATGGTTTCGGTGCGGCTGCTCCTGTTCGTATCGCTGCCACGACAGCGGTCGCCGCCGAGCACTTCCCTAAGGTCATCAGAAGGCAGGTGTACCATGGATCCGAATCATCCTGTCAGGTTCCAATCTACCCCGATCTTTTTAGCATGTCCAAAGTAGCTACTTGCGGAATTCATCCTGAATGACCCCCCACTAGGAAAGCGATCTGCCGCCAGATCCGGAGCATGACTCCAGACTCCCTCAACACGAGTTCGACTCCGAGTTTTGCGCCACCAAGAAGTACCAAAAGATGAGTTGTGTGCACGGGCACACCCCCACTCGACTGTATGCACGGAGGGATTTGACATTGGCAGGCGGTTTCTCAGTTGCCCCTTAGAGGTTAGTGCTAAGTTCATCATTTTACTTGAGTTAATGCCACCGCTCATCCTGAATACTATTTAACATTGGCAGGGATATGAGGCTTGTGCCTTTGTTAACTGGCTGGGTGAAGAATGGCATGGCAGGGCTCAGAGTGTTATCACCAAGCTCGCAGAAGATAACGTAAAGATGAAGAAGAAACTGGCTGATCTGGAATGTACAATTAGTATGATGAAGCAAGAAAGAAATCAATCACAGGCAACAGATGAAAGCAAGAGACAAGAAGGTACTAGCATGTGTAGTTGTGGTTGTCGCATTAGCCATGTTCTATGCGCTGTTTGCAATGATGATTAGGGGTTTTGTTTGACTGTATTGCTAAAGCACATCTAGAATGCTCTAAGTAATGCACATCTAGGTCCTATACCATTGATGTTACGCGAAGATTCGTGTAGATATTTTCCTTTATCTTTTTTTCTTTTCCTTTGTAGTTTGATTATTGCTGGCTTCATCAATAAGAAGAGCTAAATGTATTGCTTGCCAACTGTTCTACTCCGTTCGTACCGGTACTGGTGCATAATCCCAAAACTCGTTCCTTGTTTTTGTCCTGAAAAAATAAATCAGCCAATAGAAGTCCTTCGCACCGCCGGGAACTTGGAGCGACTGGGGTACAAATAATTGCGGTTGATTATATCAGCGGTTAGATAATACGGCAACCCCCGCTTCAATTGGCATTTCCTCTTCTCTACATACCCCGCTTAAGTGTCCACCATGTTCATCGTCCCTGGCAGGCCGTGCTACACACTTGCACACACAGCAATCTCGCTTTCTCGCGGTTTTATACGACCGCAGCCATGTCGAACGACAGCGAGGACGACAGTTCAGCCAGCAGTCTGGCGCCCCGATGATACGTCAACATCGAAATCATCACGCTCGTCTTCCATGAGTCTGGCGTCGAGCCCAAACCTCGATTATATCTGGATCATGGAAGGGACGCCGCCTTTGGAGTCATCAGACAACAACCAGACGGACGAGGAGCCATCGGAGGACGAAGAAGAGGACGACGATGATGATGAGGAGGAATGGTCGAACGAGGAGGAGGACGACGACAGCAACGACGGCGGCGGCGATGAAAAGCCAACGGTCAGCGGCAAGAAGCGTCCTCGCCAAGACGATATCGTGGGGCCATCCAACAACAACAACAACAACAAGAAGGACTAAATTAAGCAGACTGTATATATCTCTATTTCGGTTTGCTCATATTAATTTGTTATCTCTGTTTATCCTGTCAATCTCATCGCAGACGGTTAGTAATACGTATTCGACGAAGATCTTCTACATTATCGCCCACAGGTTGGTTTGTTGGACAATTCATAAAAAAAACCGTATGGGCTGTCTATAATGATCGCACACAATTCTGATTACCGACCTGTGTGCCGGGTATCACACACATCTTGTTACGCCGAATGGGTTGTGTTCACCTCGACCATTGCAAACAGTTCATCTGAGCGAACTGTATGCCGTATATCTCGCACACCTTGATCTGGCTGCCCGTTTCTGTCGTTCTATCTCATCGCAAACAGTTCGTATGGATCAACCGTATGCCCCGCATCGCACATGCAACTAACATGTGAATCATGTTTGATGTATCATTCATCGCAAATGTTTTGCATCTTTTTTGACGATTTTTTTACATCACCGTTTGCGATTAATGCATCGCACACAGTTTCGTCAAAGGGTCTCTGGTCGTAGTGTCGTGTTAGCAGCATCCTGCAGTAGTGTTAGTGCTATAAGACCTCTTGATCTATCTCTATAGATCTTTATGCCCAATATATATGCAGCTTTGCCTAAGTCTTTCATTGAAAACACACTCTTCAGATAGTCTTTTATTGTGCCAAGATACTTTGTATCATTCCCAATCAATAATATGTCAAACACATACAATATCAGAAATGCTACAGAACTCCCACTAAACTTCTTGTATACACAAGCTTCTTCGTCATTTTTAATGAAGCCAAACTCTTTTACCACTTCATCAAAATGTTGATTCCATCTCCTCGAGGCTTGCTTCAAACCATAGATTGACCTTTGAAGCTTGCAAACCTTTCCAGCATCCTTTGGGTCGACAAAACCTTCTAGTTGTATCATGTATACATCCTTTTTCAGATTTCCATTTAGGAAAGCAATTTTGACATCCATCTGCCATATCTCATAATCGAAATATGCAGCTATAGCCATCATAATCCGCACCGACTTTTAGCATTGCTGATGGAGAGAAAGTTTCATCATAATCAACTCCCTCGACTTGCGAAAACCCTTTCGCAACTAGCCTTGCTTTATATATAGATGGTAGGATTTCCATTTGCATCTATTTTTCTCTTGAAGATCCATTTACATTGTGTAGGTTTTACACCCTCTGGAGGATCAACCAAGTTCAAAACTTGATTTTTGTACATGGACTCCATTCCAGATTGCATGGTGATACATCCATTTTGCATCATGTTTTCCAACTATTATTTATTATATATTGGGTCATTATTTCACTTTATGATGCCATTATTATGCTTTCTCTCTCTTATTTTGCAAGTTTCACATGACGAGGGAGATTGCCAGCAGCTGGAATTCTGGACCGAAAAAGGCTACGACAGAGATAGCTATTCAGCACAACTCCAAATGACTTGAAAATTTAGGGAGAATAGTTTTGGAATATATAAAAAATATATCGATAGAAGAAATACCAGGAGGGGGCCACCAGGGAGCGACGAGCTCAGGGCGCCCTGTGAGCTCGTGGGCCCCATGGCAGGCCTTCGGTGCCCATCTTCTGCTATATGAGGCTATTTGCCCTAGAAAAAATGAGGAGAAGACTTTCAGGACGAAGCGTCACCGTCTCGAGGTGGAACCTGGGCAAGAGCACTTTTGCTCTCCAGTGGAGCGATTTCGCCAGGGAAACTTCCCTCCGGGAGGGGGAAATCGAAGCCACCGACATCACCAACGATCCTCTCATCTTGGGAGGACCAATCTTCATCAACATCTTCACCGACACCATCTCCTGTTAAACCCTAGTTCATCTCTTGTATTCAATCTTTGTCTCAAAACCTCAGATTGGTACTTGTGGGTTGCTAGTAGTGTTGATTACATCTTGTAGTTTATGCTAGTTGGTTTATTTGCTGGAAGATTATATGTTCAGATCCTTAATGATATTCAATACCCCTCTGATCTTGAACATGAATATGATTTGTGAGTAGTTACTTTTGTTCTTGAGGACATGGGAGAAGTCTTGTTATAAGTAATCATGTGAGTTTGGTATTTGTTCGATACTTTGATGATATGTATGTTGTTGCTTCCTTTAGTGGTGTCATGTGAACGTCGACTACATGCCACTGCACCATCCTTCACTACAAAAAAATACACTTCCGTGATGATACGTGTTTGTCACAGTAGGTCACGTTTTCTGTCATGCATGTACATCCATGCCGATTTTATGATAGAATCAAGATAGTCATACATGTGCTGTCGTAGAAGTGTTCCATGACATTACCAAAATTATCATCACGGAATGTCCACTCCATGACGATAAATCGCGCGTCATAGAAGTGCTTTCGTCAAGGGTAACCGACACGTGGCATCCACCGTAACGGGTCACGGTTAAGCTATCGGGTCCGGTTTTGGATCCGATAACCCGTTAACAGCCCGGACCAATGGGTATTTTCCACGTGTAAAATTCTCAATGGCCAGAGGAACCACGTGTCGGCTCACCGTTGGGATAGATGTCATCCACTCATTGGACCAGAGGCGCCTATGATACGTCGACACATGGCACAGCCCAACAGAAGCCCATTCCGATGAAAAGGCCGGCCCGTTTGACTTGGTCAAAAGGTAGCGGCCCGGCCCACGGAAAGCCTGTTAACGGCCTGTTCGCATATAGCCCATTTACAACCCACTAACTCATGGCCCATTACGGCCTCTCCGAATTAGGGCCAGTAGCATCATCTGGGCCGTCCAATATGATTCCATCCCAGCGTAACTTCCGGCCCATGTTTGGCCAATGACGCCTTTCGGCCCATATGAGGCCCTTTGTAACTCTTGGCCCATTAATGGCCCATGGTGAAACTGGCCCATAATGAACAGTGTAGCGCTTTATACCCATTAACGACCCATTATTCCATTGGGCTGTTTCCAGCATTTGGTTACTTACGGCCCGTTACTGGCCTTTTCTGCTTGTGGGCCAAATTCAGCCCGAGGTTACAATTGGCCCGTTTGTGGCCCGTTAATCCGTTGGGCCATTTTCATAGCGTCATCAAATACGGCCGATTAATGATGGCCCGTTATGGTCGGCCCATGAACGGATGATTCCAACTCTATCCCGTTTACGGCCCATAATGCGGTCTGTTATTGTCCCATGTTTGGCCAATCGATCATACGGCCCGTAGAAGGCCCATTGATGCTATGGCCCGTAGAAGGCCCATTGTTTCTACGGCCCGTAGAAGGCCCATTGTTTCTACGGCCCGTAGGAGGCCCATGGTCACTACAGTAAATATGTAGCCCATGGTTATTGTGGCCTAGTTTTAAGAAATAGGTTATTGCAGCCACTAGCAAACTGCAGAAAAAGAACTGCACCGACTACAAGCAAACAAATAAACAAGACAACAAAGAAAACAATAAGCAAGCAACTTACGATAGGCTATCACGGCTATTACACATATTACATCGAGTAGGCATCAAAGTTCGCCACCAGTGCAAAGGAGTATGAACAATAGCTATGGAACCTGACCTGAGAACAATTCTTCTTCTGCTTTAAGCGTTGACTTGGGGTTCAGAGTGGTGGTCCTCGTGCTTTGGGCATTGCAGTTGCCTTACTAACTGCTCATGTTTGGGTGCTCTGTGGTGGAGGTGGCGCTGTGTCAACTGGAACTGGGTTACTATCTGCTGGGGTTGGGGTTAGAAGGGGTGTAGCTGGTTCTCTGTCCAACTAGGTAGGGGTACAATCTGTGTGAATCTGGGTTATGTGTGGTGTGGGGCTGGTTTTTGGGAAAGTACAACCGTGGTTCTATCTGCATCGACAGGTTGCACAATCTTTTCTGAAGACCATGTTTTTACTCCCATAGATACTGTCATCACCCCCTCCAATTCAAATGGCTAATAAACAAGAAAAGTAATTGAATGTACAGACATTGTAAGATAGACATGTGCAATGGATAGTAGGGAAGAAAACAGAGCATGAAATAATTCACATTTATGTTGTCTAACCAAACAGAATAGCATGACATAATTTCACATATATGATGGCTAATTAAACATGATAGCATGACACAATTTCTCATGTATGATGGCTAACTAAATAGGATAGAATGACATACTTCAAAATATGATGACTATGTAAACAGGATGACATGTTATAACTATACGATGTATCTATTAAAGTGGTTGGCATGCCATAATTCACAAACATGCCATCGATGGAAACATGATGGCATGATATAATTCACGGATAGAATGACATAATTCAAAATATGATGACTATATAAACAGGATGAGATGATATAAGTATATTATGTCTTTAGAAAATGGGTTGGCATGCCATAATTCAGATACATGCTATCTATGTAAACATAATGGCATGATATAATTCAAATATATGATTTATATACTAAGCAAGTGAGCAGAGGGCAACCACATATATGATGTGTAAACTAAGGATATGGCATTCAATATTGTGTATATGATGTAAAAACTAAGCACTGCAAGACACCATATGCATGATATGAGTAATATAACCCTGCCAAGTTTGAGCATACACCTCAGGGGGATAATAGGACTGGTCATCTGCGTCTGAATCCTTTTTGAGGAGCTATCTATAACCAGCAAGATATCTGCTTCAGCAGGTAGCATTGTCTGCTCTGATGACCTTGTTTTCACTCCAGATTTCTCCATCACCAATTCAAATGGCTGATGCATAGGAAGAGCAGTTGAATATACAAACATTGTCGACAAATGCAATCAGTAATACAAATAAAGGACGACATGATATAATTCACATATATGACGCTTGGCTAAACAGCATGGCATTGCATAGTTCACATACATAATGTCTTGCAACAAGATAGCATTGCATAATTCACATATATAATGTCTTGCAATAAGATGGCATTGCAAAATTCGCATACATGGTAATTAGACACTAAACAGGTGGCATTCACACAAAGCACGTCTAAACTAAGCAAATGACATGCAAATGCAAGACACCATATGCACGATATGAGCAATATAACCCTGCCAAGTTAGAGCATGCACCTCGGGGGGGGGGGGTGGACTGGTTATCTGTCTCTGAATCCTCCTCTGAGGAGCTACCTGTAACCAGCAAGACATGTGCTTCGTCAGATAGCATTGTCTGCTCTGAAGACCTTGTTTCCACTCCAGATTTTTCCATGACCGTCTCGAATGGCTGATGCACAGGAAAAGTAATTGAATGTACTAAAATTGTTGACAAATTTAATACGTAATAAAAAATGATGGCATGATATAATTCACATATAAGATGACCGGCTAACCAGGGTGGCATTGCAAAATTCACATATATGATGCCTGGCTAAACAAGATGCCATTGCATGATTCACATATATGATATACAAACTAAACAGATGGCATTCACACAATGCATGTCTAAACTAAACAGATGAAATATTTTATGTATAAAGTAAGCAATGCAAGGCACCATATGCATGATATGACCAACATCAGCATGCCAAGTTAGAGAAAAAGACCTCAGGGGGTAAATAGGAGTGGTCTGCTCCATCTGAATCCCGCTCTGAACTGTTATCTTCCTCTTGATTACAGTCTGGAATGGGGGGAGGGGGGGTTGCTTTTGCGCCGACCATGGAGCGACGTCTGCATGAAATTTTATTGCCACGCAAGGCTCACCTCTTTTGCTCTACATGTTCAGTACCAATGTGCATAATAACTGACATGCATAGGAATAAAACATAGTGAGATTATTTAAGGAGTGCATGCACGAATCCAGAGTGATGGTAGCAAACTGTGGATAGACCCAAAACCAATGATAACAAGCAGATAATAGCTTTCGTTAAAAAATACAGATAATGGCTCCTTTAATGTTTGTTTCCACCCAACATGAAACTCATAGTAGACACCCGAGATTAACCAGATAGTAGACATATAGTATTGATTGCTGCCCCAATATGTACCCCACAACAATTTAAAAACTCAAGTTTGAGCATTAGTTTGGACCTGACTTGAAGTCTAATCAGTGAACAGGACGATAAAGTAGCATGCCATCATATTAAGCGATGCATAATGTAAACAGACACGAAAGAGTGCGACCTCTCTTGCGGACCCGTGTAGTCCTCAGGGTCATCTACTCATTGATGATGGTAATGCAGTTGTCGTGGATGCCGGCGGCGGGGAAGAAGATCTGAGGCGGCGAAAGACAGTTTGGAGGGTGGATCCCTGCTGTGGTGAACCCTTCCATCGTTGGAGCAGCTGAGCTGGGGTGGAACACAGCGCATCAGGAGCGGGACAAACCACACAAGGTTTTCTTGGACGCATATCTGTAACAGAAGTAATTGTGTAAGGGCTTGTTTGAATTCGAGGATTCTAACAATGCAGGGATAGGAAATACGCAGGAATATGATAGGAATGCATATGCAAAACAGTGAATTTAAAAACACAGGATTTCTGCCAATCTGGGTGTTTGGCTCACAAGAATTGGAAGATCACATGATACAAAGAAGAATGGTGAGATTAAGTCAAACCACAATAAAATGTACGGTTATAATGCTATTATGCTACTATCTCTTAGTCTTGTGCTTCATGAATAGGAATTTGAAAAGGAGGACAAGTGGATATTAAAATTCCTATAGTTTTTCTTTCTAGGAGACACTAAAGGAACAAATCCTATAGTTTTCCTTTGCTCCATTCCTTGAACCAAATGCATGAATAGTAGTACCACAGGAAACTTTCCAATTCCTATGTTTTTCCTTCACTTTTCCTTTCAAGCACTCGCGATTCTAGTAGGCAGGCTTGAGCAGGGAAAAGCTTACACTCAAAAAATGTTTTTGTGCTACTTCTACTACTTTGGACCCAGGCCACTACCCTACTAGCTCAACTCCCTGGCCCATCTACAAATGCACAGCTCAAACGCGCAGAGATAAATAATGATGGCAGTCAAGAGAGTCCATCACGGATAGCTAACTTGCCTGGTACCTCACTGCTTGTCATATAGTAGGAGAAACTAATCATATATCACGTTACTACGAGTGCTCAGTGGACAATATATATAACATGTAGAGTAAAAAAGCGATGCAAAAGTGTATATCCTCTTTGGTGAAGCCATGTCGATCTCAGTGTGATTGGGTTGGTTGGTGAGGATGCTCCGGCTGATTTGGCAGTCGGAGGAGGGGAAGAAGATGTTAGGCGTCTGGAGATGGAGCTGGGGGTACTGCTCCACAGTGATGGAGGGTTTCGTCGTTGGAGCAGCTCCGGTGAGTTGTACGACGGTGAGGCTGAAGCAGGACAAGGGAGACAACGTTAACCTGAGTGAAATTCTAAAGCATCTCCAATAGATGACGTAAAATACATAACCACAAAGTGCTAGATGTAAAATACATCAACCGCGCATCTCTAAACTTAACTGTCAAAACTGAATTTAATTGTCGAAACTGAATTTAACTGTTGAAACTGAATTTTGTTGTCGAAACTGAATTTTACTGTCGAAACTGAATGCACTAGTAGGAAAAAAGCAGTAGCGGCAGCAGCAGCGCCCAAAGCAGCAGCGCGTGCGAGAGCCGGGGTAGCTGGTCGTGTAGCAGCATCTCGGGTAGCAGCTGTAGGGGCTCGACCGAGAGCAGGATCTGCTGCTAATGCTGCAGCAGCGCACACAAGAGTAGAGCAGCATCGCAAGCAAGAGCAAGAGCGAGGGTAGCAGCGCAAGCAAGAGCAAGAGCGAGAGCAGCAACGCGAGAAAGAGCAAGAGCAAGAGCAGACCAGGCAGGGGACCAAGAGCAAGAGTAGAGCAGCAGTGCGAGCGAGAGCCAAAGCAGCAGGAGCTCCTACTGATGTGGACGTTGCCGTCGAGGGAGCGACGCCGTGGAGAAAGTGGCCGTCGACGCTGCCGTGGATGGAGCCGCGCCATGTCGGCTTGGGACCGATGATACATCTCCATCGTATCTACTTTTCCAAACACTTTTCCCCTTGTTTTGGACTCTAACTTGCATGATTTGAATGGAACTAACCCGGACTGACGCTGTTTTCAGCAGAATTGCCATGGTGTTATTTTTGTGCAGAAATAAAAGTTCTCAGAATGACTTGAAACTTCACGAAGAATATTTTCGGAATTAATAAAAAATACTGGCCAAAGAATCATCACCAGGGGGCCCACACCCTGTCCACGAGGGTGGAGGGCGCGCCCACCCCCCTGGGGCGCGCCCCCTGCCTCATGGGCCCCCTGAGGCTCCACCGACCTCAACTCCAACTCTATATATTCATGTTCGGGGAGAAAAAAATGTGAGAGAAGGAATCATCACGTTTTACGATACGGAGCCGCCGCCAAGCCCTAATCTCTCTCGGGAGGGCTGATCTGGAGTCCGTTCAGGGCTCCGGAGAGGGGAATCCGACGCCATCGTCATCATCAACCTTCCTCCATCACCAATTTCATGATGCTCACCGCCGTGCATGAGTAATTCCATCATAGGCTTGCTGGACGGTGATGGGTTGGATGAGATTTATCATGTGATCGAGTTAGTTTTGTTAGGGTTTGATCCCTAGTATCCATTATGTTCTGAGATTGATGTTGCTATGACTTTGCTATGCTTAATGCTTGTCACTAGGGCCTGAGTGCCATGATTTCAGATCTGAACCTATTATGTTTTCATGAATATATATGAGTTCTTGATCCTATCTTGCAAGTCAATAGTCACCTACTATGTGTTATGATCCGGTAACCCCGAAGTGACAATAATCGGGACCACACCCGGTGATGACCGTAGTTTGAGGAGTTCATGTATTCACTAAGTGTTAATGCTTTAGTCTGGTACTCTATTAAAAGGAGGCCTTAATATCTGTTAGTTTCCAATAGGACCCCGCTGCCACGGGAGGGTAGGACAAAAGATGTCATGCAAGTTCTTTTCCATAATCATGTATGACTATATTCGGAATACATGCCTACATTACATTGATGAACTGGAGCTAGTTCTGTGTCACCCTATGTTATAACTGTTGCATGAGGAATCGCATCCGACATAATTATCCATCATTGATCCAATGCCTATGAGCTTTTCACATATTGATCTTTGCTTAGTTACTTTATCGTTGCCACTGTTACAATTACTACAAAACTTCTACTGTCACCTTTGCCACCGTTACCGTTACCTCCATACTACTTTGCTACTAAATACTTTGCTGCAGATATTAAGTTTTCCAGGTGTGGTTGAATTGACTACTGAACTGCTAATACTTGAGAATATTCTTTGGCTCCCCTTGTGTCAAATCAATAAATTTGGGTTGAATACTCTACCCTCGAAAACTGTTGCGATCCCATATACTTGTGGGTTATCAAGACTATTTTCTGGCGCCGTTGCCGGGGAGCATAGCTCTATTCTTTGAGTCACTTGGGATTTATATCTTTTGATCACCATGAGGAACTTGAAATATGAAAAAACCAAGATTTATCCCTCAACTACGAGGGGAGGTAAGGAATTGCCATCTAGCTCTGCACTTGATTCACCTTCTGTTATGAGTAAATATGCGACACCTACACCTGCTATTGATTCTGATATGTCGCATGTTATTGATGATGCCACTTCTGCTATGCATGATGCTTATGATGAAACTACTTCTATGCTTGGGAATACTGTGCCATTAGGTGAATTTCTTGATGAACAACTTGCTAGGGTTAGAGAGAATGAAATTATTGAAACTGATAATATTGATGAAAGTGATGATGAAGGTTCTCCCCCTAGATATGAATTGCCTGATGTGCCTGAGGGTTATGTTATGGATGAAGAAACTGCTAGAGACTTTTTTGCTTGCAAAGATAGATATGATCTTAAGAAACTGTTAGTTAAGCTGAAAGAAAAGTCTTTGAATGCTAGAATGAAATATGACCCTGCTTTTGCTACTTCACTTATATGTATTGCTGATAACGATTATGATTTCTCTGTCGATCCTGAGTTAATTACTTTGGTTGAATCTGATCCTTTTTATAGCTATGAATTTGAAACTGTTGTGGCACATCTTACTAAATTAAATGATATAGCCACCCTATTCATCAATGAGGAAAAATTTGTTACTACTATATCCTTAAGCTATTTCCGTTCTCATTAAAGGGTGATGCTAAAACATGGTTTAATTCTCTTGATCCAGGTTGTGTGCGTAGTCCCTAGGATATGATTTATTACTTCTCTGCTAAATATTTCCCCGCTCATAAGAAACACGCTGCCTTAAGGGGAATAAATAGTTTTGTGCAAATTGAAGAAGAGAGTCTCCCACAAGCTTGGGGGAGGCTTCTCCGATTACTTAATGCTTTGCCTGATCATCCTCTCAAGAAAAATGAAATACTTGATATCTTTTATAATGGACTAACCGATGCTTCCAGAGACCACCTGGATAGTTGTGCTGGTTGTGTTTTCAAGGAAAGAACTGTTGATCAAGCTGAATTGCTATTGAATAATATGCTGAGTAATGAAAATGATTGGACACTTCCTGAACCAACTCCTAAGCCAACTCCGAACAAAAGGGGTATTCTATTTCTTAGTCCTGAAGATATGCAAGAGGCAAAGAAATCTATGAAAGAAAAGGGTATTGAACCTGAAGATGTTAAGAATTTACCACCTATTGAAGAAATACATGGTCTTGATAACCCGACACAGTTAGTAAAGGTAAATTCTCTCTATAGATTTGATGACGGTGATATTCCTTGTTATAAGTCTGCTAGCCAATGCTTAGATGAGTTTGATAATTTTATTGTTAAACAAGAAAACTTCAATGCTTATGTTGGTAGACAATTGAAACGTAATGCTTATATGATTGAACACGTTAGTGATTACATGTATAGAGTTAAAGGTGAACTTAAACTTATTAGTAAACATGCTTCTATGGTTACCACTCAAGTAGAACAAGTGCTTAAAGCTCAAAATGATTTGCTCAATGAATTAAATAATAAGAAAAATGATAATGCTGTTAGAGTTGTGACTAGAGGGGGTAAAATGACTAAGGAACCTTTGTATCCTGAGGGCCACCCTAAGAGAGTTGAGCAAGATTCTCAGAGAACTAATGTTGATGCACCTAGTCCTTCTAAGAAGAAGAAAAAGAAAAATGATAGGACTTTGCATGCTTCTAGTGAACCTGTTGTTGACACACCTGAGAATCCCAATGATATTTCAATTTCTGATGTTGAAACACAATCTGGTAATGAACATGAACCTTGTGATAATGTTAATGATGATGTTCATGTTGATGCTCCACCTAGCAATAACAATGATGTAGAGATTGAACCTGCTGTTGATCTTGATAACCCACAATCAAAGAATCAACGTTATGATAAGAGAGACTTCGTTGCTAGGAAGCGCAGTAAAGAAAGAGAACCGTGGGTTCAAAGACCCATGCCTTTTCCTCCTAAACCACCCAAGAAAAAGGATGACGAGGATTTTGAGCGCTTTGCTGAAATGATTAGACCTATCTTTTTGCGTATGCGTTTGACTGATATGCTTAAAATGAATCCTTATGCTAAGTACATGAAAGATATTGTTACAAATAAAAGAAAGATACCGGAAGCTGAAATTTCCACCATGCTTGCTAATTATACTTTTAAGGGTGGAATACCAAAGAAACTTGGAGATCCAGGAGTACCAACTATACCATGCTCCATTAAAAGAAACTATGTTAAAACTGCTTTATGTGATCTTGGAGCCGGTGTTAGTGTTATGCCTCTCTCTTTATATCGTAGACTTGATTTGACTAAGTTGACACCTACTGAAATATCTTTGCAAATGGCCGATAAATCAACTGCTATACCAGTCGGTATTTGTGAGGATGTGCCTGTTTGTGGTTGCAAACGCTACTATTTTAACAGACTTTGTTATTCTTGATATTCCCGAGGACGATAGTATGTCTATTATTATTGGTAGACCCTTTTTGAATACTACAGGGGCTGTTATTGATTGCAACAAAGTCAATGTCACTTTTCATGTTAATGGTAATGAGCACACGGTACACTTTCCGAGGAAACAACCTCAAGTCCACAGTATCAATTCTATTGGAAAAATTCCAATGAATACTATTGGAGGTTCTGAATTTCCTCTTCCTACTGTCAAGAAGAAATATGATATTCTTGTTGTTGGGGATGTGCATATCCCCGTTGAGGTAACTTAGTGTTATTCGAAAATTCTCTGGTTTCATGTTATTCGGAAAGAGTTTGTTAACAAGACTTGATCAACCTTGTTAGTGGATTCCTTTTGATGAGCATGAGATGGATGAAGTTAGAAAGCACAACTTTCTGTACCCTCCTTTTACTTTTTGTTATTTAGATTAAATAAAGCAAAAATAGTATTTTTTGTCTGTTTTCTGAATTATCCTTGCAATAAAAAATACCCCGAAAATAAAAGTTCTCCAAATGTCCCGAAAATGAAATATGATTTTTTGTAGAATATTTAAGAATATCTGGCACTAAGAACACACGAGAGGGGGCCACCACCTGGCCATGAGGGTCCAGGGCGCGCCCACCCCCCGGGGCGCCCCCCTTCCTCGTGGACCCCACGTGGCCCCCCTCCACTTATTCCAGCAACCATACACTTCTTCTTCCTCTAGAAAAAAATCCTCCCCCAGCTCAAACCTGTGTTCTAGCTCATCTTGTTGCGATTTTCGATCTCCTTACTAAAAGCTCCACGTACAAAACTGTTTGGGGAGATTGTTCTTCGGTATGTGACTCCTCCAACTGTCCAGTTAGTTTTTGTTCTAGTGCTTTATTTATTGCAAATTTTTGCTACTTAGGTGACCCTGTTCTTGAGCTTGCATGTCAAATTTATATGGTCAAAAGTAGTTTTAATGCATGATATAGCCTTTAGGAACTTGTGGGAGTAGTTCCTATCAATCTTGTTGAGTTTGGTTCACTTTTATTTTGAGTCACTAAAAATTTCAGAAATTTTCAGAAAATGTTGAAGAGATTGTTGAGTGGCTCTTCGAGCCGAAGCTCGAAGGATAAGCAAAGTGAAGAGAATAATTAATCTTCCTCGCACTATGGAGGTTCGGCCGTGTGAATGGCCTTGTGATTTTCATTTCCATGCAAGGAGATCACCACCTTCGGTAGATTTCTGTTTATATGATGAGTTTAAGGAGATGTCACTCTATGATTTTTGTGCGGTTTGCAAGTTGCCTTTTGAGGGCAGCGTCGAGGAACCACATCCTAGGGATGTGGCAGAATTTATTGATGAAATTGCTGTAGGGGAAAATAGAAAAGTGTCAGATGCAAGAACTACTAGTATACATTTTTCTGTTCTACGTTACTATGTGATGTCTACTACGCAACCTTCTTCTTGTAGACGTTGTTGGGCCGCCAAGTGCAGAGATTTGTAGGACAGTAGCAAATTTCCCACAAGTGGATGACCTAAGGTTTATCAATCCATGGGAGGCGTAGGATGAAGATGGTCTCTCACAAACAACCCTGCAACCAAATAACAAAGAGTCTCTTGTGTCCCCAACACACCCAATACAATGGTAAATTGTATAGGTGCACTAGTTCGGCGAAGAGATGGTGATACAAGTGCAATATGGATGGTAGATATAGGTTTTTGTAATCTGAAAATATAAAAACAGCAAGGTAACTAATGATAAAAGTGAGCGTAAACGGTATTGCAATGCTGGGAAACAAGGCCTAGGGTTCATACTTTCACTAGTGCAAGTTCTCTCAACAATAATAACATAATTAGATCATATAACTATCCCTCAACATGCAACAAAGAGTCACTCCAAAGTCACTAATAGAGGAGAACAAACGAAGAGATTATGGTAGGGTACGAAACCACCTCAAATTTATTCTTTCCAATCAATCTATTGGGCTATTCCTATAAGTGTCACAAACAACCCTAGAGTTTGTAGTAAAATAACACCTTAAGACACACATCAACCAAAACCCTAGTGTAACCTAGATACTCCAATGTCACCTCAAGTATCCGTGGGTATGATTATACGATATGCATCACACAATCTCAGATTCATCTATTCAACCAACACATAGAACCTCAAAGAGTGCCCCAAAGTTTCTACCAGAGAATCAAGACGAAAACGTGTGCCAACCCCTATGCATAGGTTCATGGGCGGAACCCGCAAGTTGATCACCAAAACATACATCAAGTGGATCACGTGATATCCCATTGTCACCACAGATAAGCACGGCAAGACATACATCAAGTGTTCTCAAATCCTTAAAGACTCAATCCGATAAGATAGCTTCAAAGGGAAAACTCAATCCATTACAAGAGAGTAGAGGGGGAGAAACATCATAAGATCCAACTACAATAGCAAAGCTCGCGATACATCAAGATCGTGCCGAATCAAGAACACGAGAGAGAGAGAGAGAGATCAAACACATAGCTACTGGTACATACCCTCAGCTCCGAGGGTGAACTACTCCCTCCTCGTCATGGAGAGCGCCGGGATGATGAAGATGGCCACCGGTGAGGGATCCCCCCTCCGGCAGGGTGCCGGAGCAGGGTCCCGATTGGTTTTTGGTGGCTACAGAGGTTTGCGGCGGCGGAACTCCCGATCTATTCTGTTCCCCGAAGGTTTTAGGGTATATGGATATATATATGCAAAAG
>NC_057796.1:234044510-234050351 GCF_018294505.1 Triticum aestivum | reverse complement strand
TGCCTTCCCCGTTGCTTTCGTGACGTGGACTCCAAGTCCCCCGGGTTGCTTTCTTTCCAAAAATAACTTCTCCAGAAGGTTTCATTCCCTTTCGACTTCGTTTGATATTCCTTTTCTTCGAAACACTGAAACAAGGAAAAAACAGGAAATTGCACTGGGCTCTAGGTCAATAGGTTAGTCCCAAAAATAATATAAAAGTGCATAGTAAAGCCCATAAAACATCCAAGATGGATAATATAATAGCATGAATACTTCATAAATTATAGATACGTTGGAGACGTATCAGCATCCCCAAGCTTAATTCCTGCTCGTCCTCGAGTAGGTAAATGATAAAATAAATAATTTATGAAGTGTGAATGCTAGCAGGTGCATAAGTTTGATCAATGATAATTTCAATCACCTTTTCTAGCATCATTATATGTCATAACAGTAGCTCAACTCATAGAACTTTGCATGATCAAGTAACAAACTATTCACATGTTAAAGTATAGATCATAAACTTTCTTGAAAACTAACAAACCGTGTTATTAGTCATCAAACAATTACAATTCATCTTCTTTTTAGGAAGAGTCTATGTCAGAGCTTTGATTTAGCAAACTCCACGTACTCAACTATCATTTAGTCTTCCATGATTGCTACCACTCAAAGCATATTTTTAGAACAAATAGTATTCATCGAACACAAAGAAAGATAGGGGCTTAATGTTTTGCCTCCCAACATTTTACCTCAAGGGTAATGTCAACAGTAATAATTCATGATCAAATATATTTGAATGGCCATATATGCTTAGATCTTTCCATCATATGATGCTTACCAACTAAAGAGGAGGTTGGAATGAGAAGGAATACTACTGACTCTTGCATAAAAGTAAAAGATAGGCCCTTCGCAGAGGGAAGCAGGGATTTGCAGAGGTGCCAGAGCTCGAAGCAAAAACAGAGATGAAAATAATTTTGAGAGGTATGCTTTCATCATAATAAATTTTCTCATCAAAACTTGGGGGACTAAACATATCATCTTCATCAAACATAGCATCCCCAAGCTTGTGGCTTTGCATATCATTAGCATCATGGGTATTCAAAGAATTCATACTAACAACATTGCAATCATGCTCATCATTCACATAACTTATGCCAAGCATTCTATGTAATTCTTCTACTAGTACTTGGGCACAATTTTCCTTCCCATCATTTTCACGAAAGACATTAAAAAGATGAAGCATATGAGGCAACCTTAATTCCATTTTTTTGTAGTTTTCTTTTACAAACTAAACTAGTGATAAAACAAGAAACAAAAAGATTCAATTGCAAGATCTAAAGATATACCTTCAAGCACTCACCTCCCCGGCAACCACGCCAGAAACTGCTTGATGTCTACTACGCAACCTTCTTCTTGTAGACATTGTTGGGCCTCCAAGTGCAGAGGTTTGTAGGACAGTAGCAAATTTCCCTCAAGTGGATGACCTAAGGTTTATCAATCCGTGGGAGGCGTAGGATGAAGATGGTCTCTCTCAAACAACCCTGCAACCAAATAACAAAGAGTCTCTTGTTGGAAATATGCCCTAGAGGCAATAATAAAATGGTTATTATTGTATTTCCTTGTTCATGATAATTGTCTATTGTTCATGCTATAATTGTATTAACTGGAAACCGTAATACATGTGTGAATACATAGACCACAACATGTCCCTAGTAAGCCTCTAGTTGACTAGCTCGTTGATCAATAGATGGTTATGGTTTCCTGACCATGGACATTGGATGTCATTGATAACGGGATCACATCATTAGGAGAATGATGTGATGGACAAGACCCAATCCTAAGCATAGCACAAGATCGTGTAGTTCGTTTGCTAAGAGCTTTTCTAATGTCAAGTATCGTTTCCTTAGACCATGAGATTGTGCAACTCCCGGATACCGTAGGAATGCTTTGGGTGTACCAAACGTCACAACGTAATTGGGTGGCTATAAAGGTGCACTACATGTATCTCCGAAAGTGTCTGTTGGGTTGGCACGAATCGAGACTGGGATTTGTCACTCCGTATGACGGA
Source organism: Triticum aestivum (assembly GCF_018294505.1). NCBI lineage: Eukaryota > Viridiplantae > Streptophyta > Magnoliopsida > Poales > Poaceae > Triticum > Triticum aestivum. Next base: position 234,048,307 of record NC_057796.1, on the reverse strand, counting down.
GAGGTATCTCTGGGACCACTCGGTAATGCATCATCATAATGAGCTCAATGTGACTAAGGAGTTAGCCACGGGATCATGCGTTACGGAACGAGTAAAGAGACTTGCCGGTAACAAGATTGAACGAGGTATTGGGATACCGACGATCGAATCTCGGGCAAGCAACATGCCGATAGACAAAGGGAATTGTATACGAGATTGATTGAATCCTCGATATCGTGGTTCATCCGATGAGATCATCGTGGAACATGTGGGAGCCAATGTGGGTATCCAGATCCGGCTATTTGTTATTGGCCGGAGAGGTGTCTCGGTCATGTCTGCATGGTTCCCGAACCCGTAGGGTCTACACACTTAAGGTTCGGTGACGCTAGAGTTGTTATGGGAAATAATATGTGGTTACCGAAGGTTGTTCGGAGTCCCAGATGAGATTCCGTACATCACGAGGAGTTCCGGAATGGTCCGGCGGTGAAGATCGATATATTGGACGAAGGGTATTGGAGTCCGGAAGTGTTCCGGGGGTACGAGGCTATGGCCAGCATGACCGAAAGGTGTTTCGGGAGCCCCGGCAAGTGTTGGAGGGCCTCATGGGCCAAAGGGGAAGGGGAAAACCAGCCCACTAAGGGGTGGTGCGCCCCCCCACACCCTTTCCCACGTTACTTGGGGAGGTGGGGCGCCTCCACCTGGCTTGGGAGGCAAGCCTCCACCTGCTTGGCTTGGGGGGCAAGTCTCCCTAGGATTTTCCCTAGGGAGATCCAATCTGCTTGGCCACCGCCCCCTAGGGGAAACCCCAGGGCGCCTCCCCCTCTCCCCTTGCCCCTATATATAGTGGAGGGGTGGGAGAGCAGCCGCACCGCTTCCCTGGCGCAGCCCTCCCTCCTCATACACCTCCTCCTTCTCCTCCGTAGTGCTTAGCGAAGCTCTGCCGGAGAACCACGAGCTCCATTGCCACCATGCCGTCGTGCTGCTGGAGTTCTCGCTCAACTTCTCCTCTCCCCTTTCTGGATCAAGAAGGAGGAGACGTCCCCGGGCTGTACGTGTGTTGAACGCGGAGGCGCCGTCCGTTCGGCGCTAGATCGGATCTTCCGCGATTTGAATCGCTGCGAGTACGACTCCATCAACTGCGTTCTTGTAACGCTTCTGCTTAATGATCTTCAAGGGTATGAAGATGCACTCCCTCTCTCTCGTTGCTAGCATCTCCTAGATTGATCTTGGTGACACGTAGGAAAATTTTGAATTATTGCTACGTTACCCAACATCTCTTGTGTCCCCAACACACCCAATACAATGGTAAATTGTATAGGTGCACTAGTTCGGCGAAGAGATGGTGATACAAGTGCAATATGGATGGTAGATATAGGTTTTTTTAATCTGAAAATATAAAAACAGCAAGGCAACTAATGATAAAAGTGAGCGTAAACGGTATTGCAATGCTAGGAAACAAGGCCTAGGGTTCATACTTTCACTAGTGCAAGTTCTCTCAACAATAATAACATAATTGGATCATATAACTATCCCTCAACATGCAACAAAGAGTCACTCCAAAGTCACTAATAGTGGAGAACGAACGAAGAGATTATGGTAGGGTACGTAACCACCTCAAAGTTATTCTTTTCGATCAATCCATTGGGCTATTCCTATAAGTGTCACAAACATCCCTAGAGTTCATTGTAAAATAACACCTTAAGACACACATCAACCAAAACCCTAATGTCACCTAGATACTCCAATGTCACCTCAAGTATCCGTGGGTATGATTATACGATATGCATCACACAATCTCAGATTCATCTATTCAACCAACACATAGAACCTCAAAGAGTGCCCCAAAGTTTCTACCGGAGAATCAAGACGAAAACGTGTGCCAACCCCTATGCATAGGTTCATGGGCGGAACCCGCAAGTTGATCACCAAAACATACATCAAGTGGATCGCGTGATATCCCATTGTACAACAGAGCTAAAAAATACAATTATACAGGCGAAATTGTTTCCGGTCGCAAGTACATCCCACACAGTCAGTCCCCGCTAAACGTTTTCGTTCGTATGTACATCCCACACACTCGCTCCAAGGAAAACGTTTCTGTTCCCAGGTACATCACACACAATTTTTCCCGTTAAATCGTTTGTGATAGCATTGCCATTGTACACGATATTAACAATTTTATCGTTTGCGTTATTGAATGCATCGCACACGGTCCGTAGAAGAAACTGTGTGGCAAAGGCTGTCCATCACACACAGTTTTTATGTGGTAAACATTTGCGCAAGGTGGCCTAACATAAACAGTTTTCAAGAGAAAGTCATGTGTGATTGTTCATTGATCCAACATGATTTATTCCTAGAAACTATGTGCGTTGCCTGAGGTCATCGCCCACGGTATTTTTTCAATAACCGTTTGCAATAGCAAAACCCAGTTAGCAGGCTAATTCGCCATTAGCAAGATAATTTCCCTATTATTAATAATCCATTTATTAATTTAATTGTAAGCACATAATATATTTCATTTCCACATTAAGGAAGCATAATTTCATAATTGAAATATATCGTACAACATGATATAGCTTCAGCACTCAGCTGCCCCATTACACAACTGCACCAGCACCAAGTTTCACATGCAACATGTAGAACCTTTCGAAATTAGCATCATAGACGGTATATAGACAGATGCATCTCATCTGGAAAACTGCTGAAGCGGAAGGCGAATATTGATCCTTCATTCATGTTGAAGGTCTTTGCAACTTTAGGCCAGTGCCTGTGGATGATTGACCGTCCGTCCTTCGTCCTCTTCAGAAACACTTGAATATTGAACTGTGGGTGTATTATGAAAACCTTCCTCGCTTCCTGACCATAGAGGTGGTTTGAGAGGTAATCATCAGTGAATTGCTTTGGAAAGGCCTGAAAACAAGGATGAGCATAAATATCTTCTCTATATTGGAAATGGGGCAAAGGAATAAAAAAAGGCAAGATATAATAGTTAGCACCATCTTGTAGTGAACTGATGTCTTCTTCATTGTGCAGACAAATATCTTGTTGTTTTTTGTCGCTAATTTCTTTATCCTAACAATCTTTCTGAGTTTCTTGACTTGATTGATATTCATGGACAACTCATTTCCCCATATGCAAAAAGGGTCGAACAGTGGGTCAAAAACTCTGACAATAGGACCTACATGTGCAAGACCAAATTGTTAAAAACCTAAATATTACTCCCTCCGTTCCTAAATATTTGTATTTTTAAACATTTCAAATGGCTACCACATACGGATGTATGTAGACATATTTTAGAGTGTAGATTCACTCATTCTGCTCCGTATGTAGTCATTTGTTGAAATATCTAGAAAGACAAATATTTATGAACGGAGGGAGTAGAATGGTTCCTGCAATTGTACAATAATGTGCTATTAGACAATGGACCATGCACGTGCAGTTAACTAAACACCACAACAAATGAACCAAACGTTAACTGCACACCACATTTCACAATATAACATACTCCTAATAGAAGATCAGACAGTTAACCAAACCAAGCATGCTTAACAACTTTGAAATATAGCAATTGTATTTGTTTCTCATGTATTTAGTACAACCAAATTCGATTTATTTCTCACATGGTATACAATAACAGAATGCAGCCACAACAATTGAACATCGCATTGCGGAATTGAACCATGTAGTTAAGTAAACACCACAACAAATGAACCAAACGTTAACTGAGCATCACATTGCACAATATAACATACCCTTAATAGAAGATCAGACAGTTAACCAAACGAAGCATGCTTAACAACTTGGAAATATAGCAATTG
>NC_057796.1:234003560-234044309 GCF_018294505.1 Triticum aestivum | reverse complement strand
CGTTAACTGAGCACCACATTGCACAATATAACATACTCCTGATAGAAGATCAGACAGTTAACCAAACCAAGCATGCTTAACAACTTGGAAATATAGCAATTGTATTTGTTTCTCATGTATTTAGTACAGCCAATTTCGATTTATTTCTCACATGGTATACAATAACAGTATGCACCCACAACAATTGAACATCACATTGCAGAATTGAACCAAACAGTTAACTAAACACCACAACAATTGAACCAAATGTTAACAGAGCACCACATTGCACAATATAACATACTCCTAATAGAAGATCAGACAGTTAACCAAACAAAGCATGCTTGATAACTTGGAAAATTGCACCTTGAAGAATTGAACATCACATTTGCAGAATTGAAGCAAACAGTTAACTGAACACCACATTGCGCAACATATAGAACACATACTCTAGAGCAGAAGATTGCATGGTAAAAGTAGATATCACAATTCACTAGAATTTGTTAAGGAAAGGCAGTAGCTAGCAAACTGAACATGGGTCCTTAAGTGAGCTAATAAGGCAAGCTACTCCTCATTGTCGGAGATATCGATGATGATTGGCTCGTTGGACATGGAAGAGGGCGAGCCCTCCACTTCGTGGGTGCCCTAGTCGTAGTGGTGAGTTGCCTGAGCCGCTCTAGGCATCAACCTGCTGGCTCTTGAGATGAGGTAAGCACGTGCACGCTGAGAAAACACCTCTTAGTCTTCGTCGAAGGCACCGACCGTGGCCTCGAGAAAACACCACGAACTGTCGTTTAAAGCAGCCAACTGCATCGCGGCGTCGGCGCGCGAGGCGTCGACGGCGAGGTGCTCCTCCAAGATCTGGGGGTTGGCACGAATAGCAGCCATACCTCATCCGCGTGTGCGGCCACGATTTGCTTCCCCGCTGCCAAATGCTCCTTGAGATCCTGGCTATACTACATGCACCATGGCTTCGGGCGGCAGTTATTTGGTGGAGGGGTCGGTGATTTGGGTGGAAGGTGTCACGCTCGCACCGGCGGTCGGGGCATGTGGGATGTGGAAAGAGGAGGAGGATGGGGGTCGGGTGTGGATTACCTGCCTGGATAGGCGAGGCCGAGCAGCGTGAAGGAGGGTCGCCGGCGAGGAGGTGGCGCTGCAAGCAAGGAGTGAAGGTTTCAACTTGGAAAGGAAAGCGGAAACAGGGGAACTGTGGCTTTGGTTAAGGGGAGGGGGCGGGGAGGTAGATATTTCCACGGAAGCCAAAACTTTGGAATCGCTTCAGTGAAAAAACTGGCGCGCAAAGTGTCATCAGACACGGTCCCTCATTCAGAGCGGGCTGTGGACTGTAGCCGTCGCACCTTCTCACGTAAGCCGTATGCGTACTATAATCCAACGGTGCTCCAAGATATTTTGTGTTGCATCTCACACGGTTGGTGATAATAAACTGTGTGGGATCTACTTGATTTTTCATCTTGATTTGTATTACATAATGGGGTCACAGCGGCAATGGACGGTGTTTGAATTGCTAGACCTTTTATCTGCAGTGAACATGCAACTATATGTGTGTCGTAAAAAAATTGGAATTATTCAGGGTTCGTTTGGAAATTTTATACATTTAATTAGTTTTCTAGCCATTTCAGGTGCACAATTCAAAATTAAAGCACATGCACATGGTTCGGTGCATCAATATGGGTTGTAAAATCATATATGTGTCCATGGGTTTATGCTTATGTCCCATGCAAGAAATGAGGATGAATTTCGAACACCACGACACTGTGGCTCTCCGGCAAATGTTGAGGTATTTGCTGTTGTAATTCTAGTAAATCCAACACCCGTCTGAAATTCATGAACCTTGGATGCTATCATGGAATAGCTTGAACATGCTGGGGTAAAAAATATTGTACCATTTGGGGCAGGTTGTAGCATAAGCTTCTCACAAACCACATGTTCTCACAAGAAAGCCTCATGGTTTCGTTAGGGAAATGTGTCACCTTTGTGGACAAAACGATATTCGTCGCCTCTTCTTCATTTCAATTTTTTCCTGGTGTCAACATAGAACAACAGGGGTGTCGTGTTAAATTTTGGATTTTTTCGGGGATCATTTGGACATTTTTATATGTTAATTGAGTTTTCTAGGCATTTATGTGCATAATTCAAAATTGAACTACATGCACGTGCTCCGTCCATAAAAACGGGTTGCAAAATCAAATGTTTGTCCTTGGTTGCAAGATTAGGTCACATGCAAGAAATGAGAACGAATGTCAAACACCTTGACACTGTCGCTCGGCCACTAACATTGAGATACATGGTTTTAAAATTCTAGCAAATCGAAAACTCGTCTGAAATTCATGAAACTTGACATGATATGATGGAACGACAGCGACTTGCCGGGGTAAAAATATCGCCCCATTAGGGGCAGGTGTGGGTATAAACTTCTCACAAACCAGAGCTTCTCACAACAAGCCTGATGCTTTCAGTAGGGAACGTCCCACCTTTGGGGACGAAACGATATCCATTGCACCTTATTGCTTTCAAAAAATTTCTCATGTCAACATAGAACAACAGGAGTGTTGTGTCAATTTTTGGGATATTTTGGGGTTCGTTTGGACATTTTTATCCATTAATTGAGTTTTCAATGCGTTTATGTGCATAATTAAATTTTTAACTACATGCACATGCTCTAATGCACATAAATTGGTTGAAAATTCAAATCTGTGCCGTTGGTTGCATGCTTAGGTCCCATGCAAGTAATGGGAATGAATTTCAAACAGCCTGCCACCGTCACTCGGCTGCAAACATTGAGATACCTGGTTTTTAAATTCTAGTAAATCCAAAGCTCGTCTGAAATTCATGAAAGTTGGCATGCTATCATGGAGCGGTATCAACATGCCGTGGTAATTTTTTTGTCCCATTTGGGGCAGGTTTGGGGATATGCTTCTCACAAACCAGAGCTTCTCACAACAAGCCTGATGGTTTCGGTAGGGAACGTCCCACCTTTGGGGACGAAACGATATACATTGCCTCTTATTGCTTTCAAAAATTTTCTCATGTCAACATAGAACAACATGAGTGTTGTGTCAATTTTTGGGATTTTTCGGGGTTCGTTTGGACATTTTTATGCATTAATTGAGTTTTCAATGCATTTATGTGCATAATTCAAATTTGAACTACATGCACATGCTCTAATGCATATAAATTGGTTGAAAATTTAAATCTGTGTCCTTGGTTGCATGCTTAGGTCCCATGCAAGAAATAGGAATGAATGTCAAACACCCTGCCACGGTCACTCGGCCGCAAACATTGAGTTACCTGGATTTTAAATTCTAGTAAATCCAAAGCTCGTCTGAAATTCATGAAACTTGGCATGCTATCATGGAGCGGCATCAACATGCCATGATATTTTTTGTCCCATTTGGGGCAGGTTTGGGGATATGCTTCTCGCAAACCAGAGCTTCTCACAACAAGCCTGATGGTTTGGGTAGGGAACGTCCCACCTTTGGGGACGAAACAATATCCATTGCCTCTTATTGCTTTCAAACTTTTCCTCGTGTCAACATAGAAAAATAGGAGTGTTTCTTCAATTTTTGGGATTTTTCGGGGTTCGTTTGGACATTTTATGCATTAATTGAGTTTTCAATGCATTTATGTGCATAATTCAAATTTGAACTACATGCACATGCTCTAATGCATATAAATTGGTTGAAAATTCAAATTTGTGCCCTTGGTTGCATGCTTAGGTCCCATGCAAGAAATGGGAATGAATGTCAAACACCCTGCCACGGTCACTCGGACGCAAACATTGAGATACCTGGTTTTTAAATTCTAGTAAATACAAAGCTCGTCTGAAATGCATGAAACTTGGCATGCTATCATGGAACGACATCAACATGCCGTGGTAATTGTTTTGTCCCATTTGGGGTAGGTTCGGGGATATGCTTCTCACAAACCAAAGCTTCTCACAACAAGCCTGATGGTTTCGGTAGGGAACATCCCACCTTTGTGGACGAAAGGATATCCATTGCCTCTTATTGCTTTCAAAAAATTCCGCGTGTCAACATAGAACAACAAGAGTGTTGTGTCAATTTTTGTGATTTTTCTGGGCTCGTTTGGACGTTTTATGCATTAATTGAGTTTTCATTGCATTTATGTGCATAATTCAAATTTGAACTACATGCACATGCTCAAATGCTTATAAATTGGTTGAAAAATTAAATATGTGTCCTTGGGTGCTTTCTTAGGTCCCATGCAAAAAATGGGAACGAATTTCAAACACCAGGGCACCGTTGATTGCCGGCAAAACGTTGAGATACTTTGTTTCTAAATTCTAGTAAATCCAAAACTAGTCCGAAATTCATGAAACTTGGCATGCTATCATAGAATGGCACCCGACATGCTATGGTATTTTTCGTGTCCATTTTGAGAGAAGGCGGACTTGAATAACAGCCAACAAAGGCATTTTGAAAAAATAGCTGCCACTTTAATATCTCAAATGTTTGTATAATTCAAATCGTGTGTGTTCTGTTAACCATTCACGTGACGCCACATGTCTTCGTTTTAATGGCTATAGGAGGTTCCGTGCGGACAGCTGCTTGACCTTGACTGAACGGGAGGTGTGTGAGCAGAGTCCGGTGCGCAGGCCGACCGAGAGGCATGCAAGCTGTCCTCCAATGCGCAGGCTCACCAGGAAGCGTGCGAGCTGTACGCTGCATAGGCTCACTGGGAAGAGAGCCCTTTGACTTCCATGGCCGCCCGCCTTCCTCTCCATTAATGGAGCCCGAGCCGCTGTTTAATACGGGCGGTCTTACTATTTGCCTCCCATTCCCCTCCCTCCCGCAGACCTCCACCAACGCCATGGCATAGAGTGATCATCTGCCACTAGTCTTCAAGTTTGGTGAAGTCGACTCCGAGCCGGAGGAGATGGAAAATAAGGAGGAATGGGGCCTCATGGACATGGCCCTGAACAAGCTGGCCGCGGCGGTTGCTGCCTCCGCTCCCGTCCCAGCTCCCATCCCCGCGCCCGCGCCAGCGACCATCCCCGTAGCATTGACGGCCTGGTCGCCGAGCACTATTGCAGAGCTGGAAGCCGCGGGCGTCAACGAGGTCTCCGCGGACCCGCGTGAGCTCGTGTACATGCCAGCGCCAGCGCCCGTGCCCGTGCGCGCCCCTCCACCCACCGTGGCGCCGGCCCCCGTGCGTTTGGCTGCACCCGCCGCGCCCGTGCACCTGCCCGTGCGCGCCCCTCCACCTACCGCAGTGCAGGTCCCCGTGCGTTTGGCTGCACCCGCCGCACCCATGCCCGTGCGCCCGCCTCCCTCAGCGGCATGGGACGCTGCCGTCGACCGCTACCTCTCAGCGGGGCCAGTTGCCGTCCTCTCGCGCCCCGGCCGTCGATCGCGCGACGACATGATGTTTGATTTAGAAGTGAAGAACATTTTTTGCTGCCTTGAAGACTTCATCAACGGCGTCCCGGAGGACGACAACGACAACGACGACGTGACACGCCGCCGCCGGAAATAGTTTTTTGGGGTTTAATATAGTATCTCGAATTCTCGATCATATGAATATAAATTCGTAGTGTGACTGAATGAAAGATATAGTTTGAACGAACTTGTGTTTTTCTCTCTTAATGTACAGACTTATGAAATGATTTTCTTTTGGAAAAAACGTCTATAGTTTTTAAATATAAAACACTCATCGCAAACGTTTTAGTTAGAACACCCGTATGCAAACCGACAGCTTCCCCAGGAAGCCAAGGGAAAATGTGCCGAGCAGGATTTGTGCAGCTCGTGATCGCAAACATTTTAGTTAGAACACCCGTATGCAAACCGACAGCTTCCCCAGGAAACCAAGATAAAATGTGCCGAGCAGGATTTCTGCGGCTCTTGATCGTAAACATTTTAGATAAAACACCCTTATGCAAAGTGAGAGCTATGGTCTTCCCCCTTAAGTCGAGGGAAAATCAGCAGCGCAGGATTTGTGCATCCCTTCAACGCAAACGGTTGTTTTGGATGACCCGTGTGCAACCACGTACACACAATTTGGTAAGATTTGCATCTGTCATATTGGGTATGTTGCCATTTGTCAAACTAGAAAGATTGACATTTGTTGATCTATTGACATTGCCATTTGTCAACCTTGTAACACTGCGATTTGTCAAAATATGAAGCTAAAAATCACTAGTAGTATCTAATTTTTGCAACTAAAATTCAGTAATTAAGCATAGATGCAAGTGAGGAGGCGTGTTTAATCGGGCGTGCAGCGGGCGGTGCAGTACTATTCGATTTGACAGCGGGCGGTGCAGTTCCCGATATGGCTTTAATGCAGACGAGGGAGAGGGTAGCGGTTCCCGAATGTTGAAAGGCCAATGATGCATCCTCCTTCAATTAGCATCGTGTGAATGCATGAGGGAAGTAATGGGAGGAGGACCGGGAAAAGAGGCTGCACGATGTGAATGCAACGCAGTTTGCACTCATATAAAGGTGCCCCTCCATTCCAATGCATATACCACATCGTACGCACCTAAGCATTTGCCGAAGCACCTACACTAATAAGCGCAAAAGTGCTCACTCCAGACCCATGGCGGTGATGCGCGTGAGCGGCCAGTCGCTGTGCTAGATGGTCACGACGCCGGCCTGCGTCATGGCACTGAGGATATCGTCTCTAGAAGGTGTTGTGGACCGGCTGGTGGATGGCCGCCGTCGATGCCAGCTACGACTCTTAGTTGGACCAGATGATCGTTGCCACCACCAACAAGTTCACCGTCGTCAAGAAGCTCGCGGACGACATCGCCGTACTCCTCCAGCCAGCGCGCTCGGGCTCCTCATTGCCTGCCACCCTAATCGGCCTCCATGGTCGGAACCTCTTCCAAGCACTGGTGGCCCTGCGACTGCCTGCCAATGCCACGAAGAATGTCCACCCGGAGGTCGCGCTCGCCGCGAGGCGCCTCGCCCTGCAAGAATTCGTCAACCTACACGTCCACGTGTACGAGCACATTTTTTACATAGGTATCTACAAGGCTGATACGTCTCTGTCGTATCTATAATTTTTGATTGTTCCATGCCAATATTATACAACTTTCATATACTTTTGGCTACTTTTTATACTATTTTTGGGACTAACATATTGATCCAGTGCCCAGTGCCAGTTCCTGTTTGTTGCATGTTTTTTGTTTCGCAGAAAATCCATATCAAATGGAGTCCAAACGGAATAAAAACTGACGGAGATTGTTTTGGAATATTTATGATTTTTGGGAAGAAGAATCAACGCGAGACGATGCCCGAGGGGGCCACGAGGCAGGGGGCGCGCCCTGGACCCTGGTGGCCACCCCGTAAGGTGGTTGGAGCCCTTCTTTCGCCGCAAGAAAGCTAATATCCAGATAGAGATCGTGTCCAAAATTCAGCCCAATCGGAGTTACGGATCTCCGGTAATAAAAGAAACGGTGAAAGGCAGAATCCGGAACATAGAAACAGAGAGAGACAGAGAGACAGATCCAATCTCGGAGGGGCTCTCGCCCCTCCTACGCCATGGAGACCATGGACCAGAGGGGAAACCCTTCTCCCATCTAGGGAGAAGGTCAAGGAAGAAGGAGAAGGAGGGGGGCTCTCTCCCCCTTGCTTCCGGTGGCGCCGGAACACCGCCGGGGCCATCCTCATCACCGTGATCTACACCAACACCTCCGTCATCTTCACCAACATCTCCATCACCTACCCGCCGGTCCACTCTCCCACAACCCGCTTGAAGGAAATATGCCCTAGAGGCAATAATAAAGTTATTATTTATTTCCTTATATCATGATAAATGTTTATTATTCATGCTAGAATTGTATTAACCGGAAACATGATACATGTGTGAATACATAGACAAACAGAGTGTCACTATTATGCCTCTACTTGACTAGCTCGTTGATCAAAGATGGTTATGTTTCCTAGCCATAGACATGAGTTGTCATTTGATTAACGGGATCACATCATTAGGAGAATGATGTGATTGACTTGACCCATTCCGTTAGCTTAGCACTCGATCGTTTAGTATGTTGCTATTGCTTTCTTCATGACTTATACATGTTCCTATGACTATGAGATTATGCAACTCCCATTTACCGCAGGAACACTTTGTGTGCTACCAAACATCACAACGTAACTGGGTGATTATAAAGGTGCTCTACAGGTGTCTCCGAAGGTACTTGTTGGGTTGGCGTATTTCGAGATTAGGATTTGTCACTCCGATTGTCGGAGAGGTATCTCTGGGCCCTCTCGGTAATGCACATCACTCAAGCCTTGCAAGCAATGCCAGTAATGAGTTTGTTGCGAGATGATGTATTACGGAACGAGTAAAGAGACTTGCCGGTAACGAGATTGAACTAGGCATTAAGATACCGACGATCGAATCTCGGGCAAGTAACATACCGATGACAAAGGGAACAACGTATGTTGTTATGCGGTTTGACCGATAAAGATCTTCGTAGAATATGTGGGAGCCAATATGGGCATCCAGGTCCCGCTATTGGTTATTGACCGGAGACGTGTCTCGGTCATGTCTACATAGTTCTCGAACCCGTAGAGTCCGCACGCTTAACATTACGATGACAGTTTTATTATGTGTTTATGAGTTTTGATGTACCGAAGGAGTTCGGAGTCCCAGATCAGACCGGGGACATGACGAGGAGTCTCGAAATGGTCAAGATGTAAAGATCGATATATTGGACGACTATATTCGTACATCTGAAAGGTTCCGAGTGGTTCGGATATTTTTCGGAGTACCGGAGAGTTACGGGAATTCGTATTGGGCCTTAATGGGCCATACGGGAAAGGAGAGAAAGGCCCCAAAGGGTGGCCGCACCCCTCCCCATGGACTAGGGAGGGGGGGCCCCCTTCCTTCCTTCTCCTTCTCCCTTCCCTTCTCCTACTCCAACAAGGAAAGGAGGAGTCCTACTCCCGGTGGGAGTAGGACTCCCCCCTTGGCGCGCCCTCCTCCTAGGCCGGCCGCCTCCCCCCTTGCTCCTTTATATACGAGGGCAAGGGGGCACCCCATGGACACAAAAATTGATCTATTGATCTCTTAGCCGTGTGCGGTGCCCCCCTCCATCATATTACACCTCGATAATATCGTAGCGGTGCTTAGGCGAAGCCCTGCATCGGTAGAACATCATCATCGTCACCACGCCGTCGTGCTGACGAAACTCTCCCTCAACACTCGGCTGGATCGGAGTTCGAGGGACGTCATCGAGCTGAACGTGTGCTGAACTCGGAGGTGTCGTGCGTTCGGTACTTGATCGGTCGGATTGTGAAGGCGTACGACTACATCAACCGCGTTGTGTTAACGCTTCCGCTTTCGGTCTACGAGGGTACGTGGACAACACTCTCCCCTCTCGTTGCTATGCATCACCATGATCTTGCGTGTGCGTAGGAAATTTTTGAAATTACTACGTTCCCCAACACCGCTGTACCCTCTACTTGAACATGGTGCTTTATGCTTCATATTATTATCCAATGATGTGTTGCCATCCTATGATGTCTGAGTAGATTTTCGTTGTCCTATCGGTAATTGGTGAATTGCTATGATTGATTTAATTTTCTTGTGGTTAGTTGCTGTCCTTTGGTGCCCATAATATGAGCGCGCGCGTGGATCACACCATAGGGTTAGTTGTATGTTGATAGGACTATGTATTGGAGGGCAAGAGTGACAGAAGCTTCAACTTAGCATAGAAATTGATGCATACGGGATTGAAGGGGGACCAATGTATCTTAATGAACGTTAGTAGTTGCGGATGCTTTCTAATAGCTCCAATCATAAGTGCATAGAATTCCAAGTCAGGGATGACATGCTAGCAGTGGCCTCTCCCACATAAAACTTGCTATCGGTCTAGTAAAGTAGTCAATTTCTTAGGGACAATTTCACAACTCCTACCACCACTTTTCCACACTCACAATACTAACTTTATTGTGTCTTTATCTAAACAGCCCCTAGTTTTTATTTATGTGCTCTTTATATTCTTGCAAACCTATCCCACAACACCTACAAAGCACTTCTAGTTTCATACTTGTTCTAGGTAAAGCGAACGTCAAGCGTGCGTAGAGTATTATCGGTGGTCAATAGAACTTGAGGGAATATTTGTTCTACCTTTAGCTCCTCATTGGGTTCGACACTCTTACTTATCGAAAGAGGCTACAATTGATCCCGTATACTTGTGGGTTATCAAAGGCCAATGAGGATGCTACGAAGTTGGCCTTCTTCAACCGGCTGGAAGCCATGGATGCCTTTGCTTAGAAGCACCTTGACCTCGCCACAAAAGCCGCCGCTCCTTAGCCGCCGATCGGTGGCACGGTGCACTAAGTTGAGGAGGAGGAGGTTGTACATTGATGGATGCATCTTTATTCTTGCCTCTTGTAACCACCACTGCGATCGCATCATCATGGCCTTAATTCTTATTGTGCTATTGCATTTTCATTCCAGTCAATACAGACATGTGTGATCCCTTTGCTTAATTATATGCATCACTGTAACTAGTACTACATCCGTCAATTTATAAGTTGTGCTGCCAGTGTTTGGGGCTAGCGCACGATCACACACGTTCGTGTGCATGCGGTTGCGCCGGCCGCGGCGCGACAATGCAGTTACCCACTGCAAAAACTGCCATGCAGGGGATGTGGCATTGACCATTGGGCGGTAACAGTCAGTCATCCGGGTGCCCAATAAAGGATGCAAAGAGTGATCCTACAGCAGCAAGGACCAGCTTCCCTACCGATAGCTCATCTAACAGAACTCCCAAGTTAAGTGTGCTAAGGCTGGAGTAGTCATCAGATGGGTGACCGGATGGGAAGTGGCCTTGATGTTAAACTAACTCATGTGATGGGTCACTGTAAACATTTAATTGCATTGAATGTATATAGTGCTCCATCATATTAGTTGAATTAACCTCGAGGTCCTTGTTTTGTAATTTTTGACATTTTTTTGTTTTTGTACACATGTTGATCGGCTTGAAGAAGGTCTATCTCGTTACTTTTTGATAATTTTTGTTTTTGAACACATGTTGATTGGCTTGAATGAAGGTCTATCCCGTTACTTTATGACATGTTTCCAAAACATGGACCTCGAGGTTAATTCAACTAATAGGACAGAGCACTATATACATTCAACGCAATTAAATGCTTTCCAAAAAAAGTGATATGATTTTTGTGAAACTTATAAGTCATGTATGTCATGTTGATTGGCTTGAAGAAGGTCCATCTCATTACTTTTTGATAATTTTTTTTCAACACATCTTGATTGGCTTGAATTAAGGTCTATCCCATTACTTTACGACATGTTTCCAAAACATGGACCTCGAGGTTAATTCAACTAATAGGACAAAACACTATATAAATTCAACGCAATTAAATGCTTTCCAAAAAAGTGATATGATTTTTGTGAAACTTATAAGTCATGTATGTCAAATGAACCTCTGTGTACTTGTTCTCGAATTAACCTCCGGGCCTTTTTGCCACATATCACACACATCTTGTTAAGTTGAACCGTTTATGTTCTCTTTCCTAATCGAAAATAGTTCATTCGATTGAACCTTATGCCGTATATCACACACACCTTGATCCGGCTGACAATTTCTATTGCTTTCCCTAATAGAAAACAGTTCATCGGAGCGAACTGTATGCCGTATATCGCACACACGTTGATATGGCTGCCCATTTCTGTTGTTCTGTCTAATCGCAAACAGTTCGTCTAGATCAACCGTATGCCCTGCATCGCACACGCAACTAAAATCTGAACCGTGTTTGATGGCTCCGCCATCGCAAACATTTTGCACCTTTTTAACGGTTTTTTACACCACCGTTTGCGATTATTGCATCTCACACAGTTTTGTCGAAGGGTCTCTAATCGTAGTGTCGCGTTAGCAGCAACCTGCAGTAGTGAACCATCTAAATATTATCTTCACAACACATGACATGAATATAGGAGTATTAAATTCCTATATAAATACGAACTACATGTACA
Source organism: Triticum aestivum (assembly GCF_018294505.1). Lineage (NCBI taxonomy): Eukaryota > Viridiplantae > Streptophyta > Magnoliopsida > Poales > Poaceae > Triticum > Triticum aestivum. The sequence continues at coordinate 234,032,342 of NC_057796.1, read as the reverse complement.
TACGATCTCAAATTCAAATATATGTATCCATTTTATGTTGAATTCAAATCATGTATGCTCTAGCTAGATGTTCAGAATCTAAACCATGTATGATACTATGTACAATGTGTTTAACAAGCACAACACACACACAAACACGATTTAGATTAGTAAGGTACACGTGCATTGCACGCATGAGATTTGGCAACCAAATTATAAATAAATATCACATTATAGCATGTAATATAAGCTTTGAGTCATATATGCATGTTGTAGATGTTCGTTTAATTCTTATAGTTCATCTCATTCAAAATCAATTAGTTTTTATAAAAAAGCTAATCTATTTTAAGATTCATGGAATTGTGCATTGTAAAGCATAAAGTAAAAACAAATAATGGCAATTCATGTAGAAAAAAATTGGGCAATTATGATTCGGAAGTTTCTAGAACAAAGGAGAAGTGCTTGTGTTTTGAGGTTTGTGCATTATGCTTAAGTTCAACCATGGAGTCTTCTAGATTGTACATGTGGCAAAATCTAGTGGAATGTAGATGCTCTGCAATGGCCAGTAGTGTTCGGATTTGCCATCTCTGCACCGTCGGATTGGCTTCATCCAACGACCATCTTTCAAAGTTATTCGCACACTATATAGGGGTATAGACTTGTAAGGTACACGTGCATTGCACACATGATATTTGGCAACCAAATTATGAATAAATACCACATTATAGCATGTAAGCTTTGAGTCATATATGCATGATGTAGATGTTCATTTAATTCTTATAGTTCATCTCATTCAAAATCAATTAGTTTTTATAAAAAAGCTAATCTATTTTAAGATTCATGAAATAGTGCGTTGTAAAGCATAAAGTAACAACAAATAATGGCAATTCATTTAGAAAACATTTTGGGCAATTATGATACGGAAGATTCTATATATCTAATCAGGTCTCACCCTCTTTCCCACGTACACATCAATCAAGCTATACCTCTCTATATAGGATCACGTAGCTAATACACCCACATTATATATCCATCGTCCCCCTCTCATCATCCATGTCTTCTGCTTCATCTCTCAGACGTGCGCACAGTGGTGAAGACAGGGGGCAGCAAGGGCCCTGGCCCCCTAACATCACTATATATTGAGGCTAATATGAATGCGATCAGTAGATCAATTGCTGGTAAAATGGTTTAAGTTGATGAATTGGCCCTCCCCGTAAAGGATTGGCAATGCTTCCCCCTAGCTCATTTATTTTTCATGGCTCTACCACTGCGTGCAACCATGCACACGCCCCCTCTCTTTTAATATCGATCTTGCACTTGTGCACTCCTTCATAGTCTCCATCCACTTGGCCCCTCGCACCATCTTCCAGCCCCCACCTCCATATCCCAATGCTTGTACGCTCGTAGAGCTCTTCCCTGTATCTGTCTCTATCGATGTCTCACGCGGTCGACCCCTCCCCTACCTTCTCATATATCACCCCGGCCCCATGCACATACATGTATGTACATAGGCCTCTCCTTCACACAAATTGCATTGAAATGTATTCCCTCACCATATCTTAGTATCTCTCAGACACACGGACTACGTGTGCGAAAGAGAAGAGGTGCACACACGCACTCATTCCCACATACAAACGGGCGGGTGCACGGTGGAGCACATTTGTACAAACAATGAGCATGTAGAAAACCTTTAGATGATGTGCCAAACTAGTCTATATCTATACCTCTATATCTATATCTATACCCCTATATTGAGTGCGAATAAATTTGAAAGATGGTCGTTGGATGAAGCCAATCAGACGGTGTAGAGATGGCAAATCCGAGCACTACTGGCCATTGGATATCATCTACATTCCACCAGATTCTGCCACACGTACAATCTAGAAGACTCCATGGTTGAACTTAAGCATAATGCACAAACCTCAAAACACAAGTACTTCTTCTTTGTTCTAGAATCTTCCGTATCATAACTGCCCAAACTTTTTTTCTAGTTGAATTGCCATTATTTGTTTTCACTTTATGCTTTACAATGTACAATTCCATGAATCATAAAATATATTAACTTCTTTATAAAAACCAATTGATTTTGAATGAAATGAACTATAAGAATTAAATGAACGTCTACATCATGCATATATGACTCAAAGCTTACATGTTATAGTGTGGTATTTATTCATAGTTTGGTTGCCAAATCTCATGCGTGCAATGCACATATACGTTACTATTACTTCCTTTTTCAGTTAATATACTATGATTAAAATGACGTGGGGGGCATCCATGAACCACGTGGCACATGTGGAGGCGTTGTCGCGACCTCCTTGTGTGGATTGATCACAGTGACGTGCTGCTGGTTCCAGAAGAATGTAATCGTCCTCTCTCATGCACACTGGCAGTACATGCACGAAACGAAGATGTGCACGCACGCACACGCGGGTACACGGTGGGACGCATTTTTGTACGAAGATCCACCCCATGTGATAATTTGACGCATGTAAAGTCGTTCACTTCATTGATGGCCAATTAATATTGTGCATGCAAATTGGAGTGGATGTGAGGGAGGAAGTAGTTGGGAAAGATATTACTACTCCACTGCGTGCATGCGAGTAGTTAAATCATGGGTTGCTACTTACATTGGTCTCCTTCGTATTTTGTGCCAATTTTTAACCATAATTTTAAGTAACACAATATTTATGCATGTCATAAAAATTAATATCATCGAAAACTACTTTCAAATGTGATTTCAGTGATATAATTTTTGGTGACATGCATTAACATTTTGTTAGTTAAATTTTTGGTCAAAACTTGGCACAAAATAAAAAGGAGGTCAATAAACCAGGATGCAGGCAGGATGATCAATTTTTTTGCCTAGGTTATTGTTGGTGGCCTTTGTATTTAAATATGGACGAAGTGGAGTACTATCTTTATCTTAGCCTCGTAGGACTCTCGCAACGCCTACGCTCGCCTCCCCGCCTCGCCCACCGGATCCCGCCATGGATAGTCGCTTAGATCCCAGGATCCCGTGGGCTGCCCTCTCGTTGCGGCCCGCAGCACTGCCGCCTTTGAGCGAAACGCACATGTGTTTCAGATGGGATCCATTGCTCTTGAATCACATATCGATGGCACCGGAGGACATGCCAGGGCTGCGTTTCAGGTGGTGGGCAACAAGGGCAAATCGTATCGAGGAAGCGTCACATCGATTGGAGACAAGTTCGAAGGAGCTGCGCTTGGGGAAGCACAAGGCAGAGGTGCAAGTCGATCTCAAGGGAGAGATGCTAAGGGATGTAAGCATCTAGCAGCGTCGCATTGATTTCGAGCTGGGGCTAATGGCAGAGATTATATTCACGGAGTCGACTGCGTAGGAAATAACGCGCATGCCTGCGGAATGGCATGAGCAGCCGGTGCAACTATTCAAATGGGTGGTAGGAGAAGCCAAATCCCGGGACCAGCTGCAGCTGTGCCGCTGGGCATGCATCATAGGCGAGGTGAGCGGCCCTCCTTCCCCGCCAGCGATGCAGTGACCTACTCGGTTGCTGATGCAGCGAACTTGCAAGGCCATGTTGGTTTGCAACCTTGACAATCACTCGATCTATATGTATTGTATTCCTGTGAAAATACTTGGTCGTTTGAAAAAATATGGTAATTGATTTATCACTAGTTTTTGAATGCTTGGTTGTGACAATCACCCGAAGCCACAACCAGAAGTCTCCATCGCGTAATACTTACGGTCGGTCAGACCCGTGTCTCACCGAAGGGACACGCATCGGCTTGGTCTGACATGTACGACCAGTTATATCACTGACTTGTGCGACCGCATTTGAGCAGAAGTACTTGAAATTTATGTTCCACTAAACTCACCGGGAGCCGTTTCGGGCCTCGAAACCAATACCATCAATTAATCTTTATCTTGTTCCCATCACATTCCAAAGTAGTACTAGCATGCTATAATTAAGTGCAAACCTGCACACACCTAGTACATATCAAACCTGAATGTGTTCCCACTATGCAGGTTTTAGTACTAGTGCTAGTACTAGGTTATACAAAGGGGAACTACCTAGCCGAAAATTAATCTACCTTCCTCCTCATAAGTCTTTCTTGTACGTCCGTTCTTGCCATGACCGGTGTGCAGAGCTCTAGATCGAGTACTACTCGTAACAAGGCAGCGACGACCAAGGCCGCGGAAAAAAAGAGGGCTCGCGGCCTCGCAGAGACCTCGGATGATCTCTCACGGGTAAGCGAGGGCTTGCAGGGGCGCCCTAGCCATGGAGGCGAACATGCCGAGCTGGCGGCGCTGGAGTCGTTATCCCTCGATGACATGCCCTATCAGCTCAATAAGCAGAAGGAGTTCATCAACGGCTTGGTGGAGCTGCTGAAGGAGAGCCTCGACGACATGCCCGCTGAGCTCAATTAGTAGGGGGAGTTGACCGCCGGCTTGGTGATGCTGCTGAAGAAGAGCATTGCCTCGGATAAGAAGGTGACCAACAAAATCCTGCAACTTCAGGAGGACAATGCGAAGCTCCGCCACGAGCTCGACCTGCTAACGGAGGAGAACGCCGGCTGGATGAAGCTGTATGAGAAGAGTAGTTCCTCGGTGAAGATGCTGCACGCCCTCGTCATGGAACAGAAGGAGGAGTTGGCGAAGCTCCGCATCGAGCACCTGGCTGTTGTCAAGGTACGTAATGCGGCCGTGGAAGAGATGATGAAGGCTCGCGTCGAGAAATCCTGAGTCATGGATAGAATGAAGAAGATGGCGGAGGAGATGCGCGAGCAGATGGAGGTCGTGGAGGCGATGAAGAAGCAGTTACGACTCCGCGGCCAGTAACCCTTCATGTAGAGTAGCGCCCCAGACTTGTGTGTGCGTCTTCCTTTTCTTTGGGGGGGGGGTAATCTTCCTTCTTCTTTTGCTCCTATGTTTCTTCTTTTGCTTCGGGTGTTTCGCCGCACGTGTCACGTTCTCTGCGAGGCATGAATAGAGCAATGCTAATGAGGAGCGGCACCGTGGGATCGATGACTAGCAAATTAGATCATTTTTTATCGCCATATCCCACTAGGCTGCCATGTTTCGTGCTCCTCCATCGTACTAGTACTCCAGTGGAAAACTTAAGTATACCGCATGGTTATTTGCTCCTCCTTAGGTCGTCGGCAACATTTATATGAGCAGTCAAATCACAAGACCCTGCCTTCCATCAGTAATGAGCCGTCAAATCACAAAGGCCCTCGCCTCTCGTGAAACCGACCAAGCAAGACTGCCCCGCCCTCTAGCCTTTTAAATGTATACTTTTGTACAATAGTAGTATCGATGGATTGCGCCATGGAGCAAAACTAAGAAGATGAAATTAAAGAAAAAAGGTGGTACATATAGAGAGCGCTCATCGCCAAATTATGCATATAGTACTATTAAAAAAGCTAGTACGTGCTTAGATGGGGTGCTAAATTCTATTAAAGAAATTAGCATACCTATTTAATTCTTGGGTTTTTATTATTTATGCCACTAGTTGTGTCTCACTACTCAGTTTTGCCATTAGAAGTTACAACTACGCAAAAATGCCATCGATCCGTGAGATGCTTGGTCAAAAATGCCATTAGATATCACAAAAATGCCATCGTTCCGTTAGATGTTTGCTAAAAAATGCCATTAGACATTGTTGTTTTCACGTCAAATCCGTTGACCATGTTATATGACAAAAATAAGCCTACACCCACATGTCGATTCTCTCTATCCCACAATGATAAGTGTGGCCCTGCTTGTCAGGAGTAACCAAGCGAATAATTTTACAGGAAAATAAGAATGATGTTGGGATCAAGTAGGTCCCACACTTTATTCTAGTGAGATAGAGGGAGAGCTGGCATGTTGGTCCATAGGTATTTATGCCATTATAACATGGCAAAAGAGATTTGAGTCACAATAATGGTGTCCAGTGGCATTTTTGAGCGGTTGAAATTCCTAGTGGCAAAACTGAATAGTGGGACACAACCGGTGGCATAAATGATAAAAACCCTTATTTTTTTGACAACTAAACTGCTGGCTATATGATGCTGGCCATATATATTGTACGTATATAATGTGAAGAAACAAGTGGTACTACTACCAACTACAAGATGAACTATAAGAAATACTGAAAGTGCAACTATCCCTGGGTGGTTTTGGTAATTCCTAACAACATATAGCTCATTGAACTAATGCTATTTCAAGATGATCATTTCAAAAATTTCAATGATTGGCATGGCATGGATTAGGAACGTGGACCCCTCAAAATGTGAAGGACACATATTGGCTCAAGCTCAAGACTCTACATTTTCATTTTAGTGATCCAAGATCACAATGAGTCCACAGGAAAAGCCAATACTATTAAAAGGGGATGAGGTGCTGCTTAATGGCTTGCTTGCTCAAAATGCTTAGTGATATGCTCCAAAAGCCCTCAACCACTTTCTCATATCCAAATATGTCCCAAACCAAAAGTCAAACTCGGCCCTACCGATTTGATCTATCCGGCACCACCGAGTTCATTTGACATAGCCACTGCCAGAAACCCTAGTCACTTCGGTCTCACCGATAGGGATCTCGGTCTCACCGAGATGGGATTGCAAACTCTCTGTTTCCCTTAATAATGTTTCGGTCCAACCGAGATGAGCGATCGGTCCCACAGAGTTTGCAATGCAAACTCTCGGTTTCCCTTTCGTAACATTTCGTTCTCACCGAAATGAGCGATTCAGTCCCACCGAGTTTGCCTGACCAACTCTCTGTTTGCCTATTATAGAAATCGGTCCTACCGAGTTTATGTAATCGGTCTCACCGAGATTACGTTATGCCCTAACCCTAATGAAATCGGTCCCACCGAGTTGACATGTCGGTCCCACCGAAAGGCCTAACGTTCACATTTTGAACTAAACCGGTCTGACCGAATTTCATGATTCGGTCCCACCGAGTTTGGTAAATTGTGTGTAACGGTTAGATTTTGTGTGGAGGCTATTTATACCCCTCCACCCACTCTTCATTCATGGAGAGAGCCATCAGAACGTGCCTACACTTCCAGCATACATTTTCTGAGAGAGAACCACCTACTCATGTGTTGAGACCAAGATATTCCAATCCAACCACAAGAATCTTGATCTCTAGCCTTCCCCAAGTTGCTTTCCACTCAAATCATCTTTCCACCAAATCCAAATCCGTGAGAGAGAGTTGAGTGTTGGGGAGACTATCATTTGAAGCACAAGAGCAAGGAGTTCATCATCAACACACAATCTATTACCTTTTGGAGAGTGGTGTCTCCTAGATTGGTTAGGTGTCACTTGGGAGCCTCCGACAAGATTGTCGAGTTGAACCAAGGAGTTTGTACGAGCAAGGAGATCGCCTACTTCATGAAGATCTACCCTAGTGAGGCAAGTCCTCCATGGGCGATGGCCATGGTGGGATAGACAAGGTTGCTTCTTCAAGGACCCTTCATGGGTGGAGCCCTCCGTGGACTCGCGCAACCGTTACCCTTCATGGGTTGAAGTCTCCATCAACGTGGATGTACGATAGCACCACCTATTGGAACCACGCCAAAAATCTCCGTGTCTACATTGTGTTTTCTCCCTCCAAACTCCTCCTTTTACCTTCATGTGCAATGTTTTACATTCCGCTGCTATACTCTTAGACTTGCATGTGTAGGTTGATTGCTTGACTTGTGCTAAGTTGTTAAAATCTGCCAAGACTTAAAATGGGGGAAAGGCTAGATTTTTATTTGGTCCAGTAGTGTAATCACCCCCTCTAGACATACTTTCGATCCTACAAATACTATTATGTACGTACTTTAGAGTTAAAGTAATGAGAAGGAACATAACGTAGTTCTGCTGGGGGCTCAGGCCAACACACCACTCAAATAAAACTAAGCACCCTGAAATTAAACTAAGCAACTAATCCGGTAGACACTGCATTACAACCACCATGAGCAACGACACTGCCACCTTACTCAGACTCCTCATCAACGTTCTCGACTTTGTCCTTCTCCCTCTTCCTCTTGGCCGATACTTCTTTGCTTGAACAGCACACTTGGCTCTCGCTCTTCATCCAACCCTTGTAGAAATTGACACATAATGGATGTGGTCTCTATCTAGTACATTCCACTGCCATGCAAGATGAAACTTGGGAGAGGTTTCATTAGTTTACCGTACAAAGGTTCAACCATGGCTGCTGCCAGGGTCAGCATTGAAGGCTGACGGGAGGACACTAGCACATTCCTTTTGAGGTTGAAGGGCTGGCCTACCACGATGCCTATCCGACCCAGGATTTCTTTGTCGTTCGTAAAGTAAACAGAAATGAATTTGACTTTGCCGCCACCGAGGAAGTTCTTAAAATCCTCACACTCAACGTCGGCATGGCATATGTGGTAGACCAAGCACAAGTTATGCACGCAAACCTGGATCACGGCGGGATTCTTCTTCTCTTCCTCCTTTAGATTGTTCTCTTTTCCCAGGACTGTGGTGTACTCAACATCTAGCCCAGCGACCCACTCATCACCCTTTGACTTTTCGAACATGCGTCTGAAGCGAGCAAGGCTTCCTTTCACCCCCGCAGAAGAACGGGTGTAGATGATGTTGAACTCATCGCCGGTGATGGTTCTAACCTTGTACTCACCGCCGATCATGGAGATTTGGGACGCCATAGATTTGGGAGGAGGGTTAGGATTAGTGGAACTGCTGTAATGTGAAAGGACTTGACGACTAGAAGCGAAATGCTGTAATGTTAAAGGACGACCGGGGACGAGTAGGAGCGAACTGCTAGCTGTTTTCTGATTGTAAAAATGCCGAGTGGGGCGTGCGAACGGCAGGGTAGTGGCTTGCCCGGTGGATAAATGGATTCATGCTCAGTACTATGGGGCGGCCAATTAGATGTCATGTCTACTAGACGCCCAATTAAATGGCTTCATGCATCTGTGTGTTCGCACGTCAAGCGTCGGGAAAATTACATGTGATACGAAGCTTTCCATGCTCCCATGATACGGGCTTCCAAGAGCCCTTGGATCTGAGATCGAACGGTTGCATGGCGTGATTCTAGACCTATGGGTGAATATCCTATCCTGGAGGGTTATTCTGCAAATTTTCAGCAACTTAGCATGCGACAGTTCGATCTCAGATCCAAGGGCTGTCAGCAGCCCGTATGATGGTCGTGCCTAGCACGACCATCGCCCGCTCGCGTGGTCGCGCCCTTGGAGATCTCAGACGGCTATAAATGAGCATATTTTTGCCTACTTCGCATGCATGAAACTACTTCCTCCGTCCAGGTCCGTTAGGCCATCTGATGTTGGCATGTCATACATAGTCATCACTTAGTCACTCATACAACAAGGTTAGCTGTAAGAGTTTTTTTTACTTCTCTCTATCTCTTTCTTCGTAGTATTTATTGCATTTGCCAAAGAGTAAGAAGTACACTACTTGGCTCCTGTATGCCATGGAGGTGGTCAGGAATCAGGAGACTCATGTCGGTCGTAGAGCCGCAGTTAAAATGATAATGGCAAGTTAAATCACAGGGCCCGACCTGTCGAGCAGTAACTCGCTATCAAATCACGCAGCCCTACGTTTGCAGCAGCCTTCTCCCTCATCTTCTCGCCTCTCCGTTGAACCGACTAGGCAGAACTGCCCCGCCTACCGCGGGAAAAGGCCGGCCCTCGACTTTTAAATATAATTTTGTATCCATGGATTGCTCCATGGAGCAAAGCCTCAAGAAAACGGCGGTACACATGTATATAACATGCCCGTCGTGTTCGCGTCGCACCCCAGACGGCCGGTCGGTCTAGCACGCCGCTCTCCGAACGGAACGCGTGTCATATTGCGTTTGCAATCACATGTGGGACCACAATTGAGAACCGACCATAGGCACACTCCCCGGCCCCGTGCGGCTGAGTTAATGGAAGAGAGAGACGAGCGATAGTACTGGAGCAGTGTTGTACAGACGTTGATGCTTGGACGATCCCTGCGTGACACAGAAGATCAGTTCGTCCATGCATGTGACCAGACTCCAGAAGAAGCCTAGATTGGCTATCGTCTACATATCGTGTAGGCTATGTTGTACAGGCCTGTAGTTCTGCTGAGAAATCTAAAAAAAGGTTTCTTATCATCTCGCAATATTAGGTGTCATGTGCTTCGGATCACTGCGAGGGTTAAACAACGACAAATGAGTTCCTCCAAGGCACTGGTCATTGGGGGCACATGCACGAAGACTAGTCGGCTGCCTTCTAGGTCAAGCCGGCTATGTTAATTAGGACATCTATCGATGGACCCCTTTTCTACGAGTTTATCTTTAATTTGAGCTTTGATCCTCGTCTAGTTTGTCCGTCCGGATTCATGTTGTATCCTTGGGGCAGTGAGGTTATGGTTTCTTGTCATGTGGCATTTTTTCGTGTTATAAATGTTAATTCGGTGCTTCAGATCAAAATGACGACAACTGCGCCACCTGGGCACATGCATGAAGACTTCTTGATAGTGATTGACGAGGTCAAGCCGGCTCCGGTAGATAAAAGAAAACTACTCCACTATATAGGCAGGAGCCTCCGCGCTTGCTTGCTAGTGTTGCTCTCTTCACACTGTCTCGTCCTCTCCAGATCTAAACACGACAGCGGTGGCCAAACTCTCTCTGTGCTCGCCTCTGGTCACATATCCAGCCGGATGCCCTCCGCAGGGGAAGGTGACAAGGTGTAATGGTCAGGCGATCGTCCTCGGCAACAGCTCTTACCCACTGCCGGCGCGTCCCGATCAGTGTGCCTTGCTGTTCTCTCCCATGCAGCGCCAGCTAGGGAGGGCCTACCCCGTCTTCCTCGCTGCCGTAGTGTGGGCAGATCCGGCCTCCCGCCGCCCACCTAGCGACATCCCGGCGACCCTCAGGTATAACTTCCTTCGAACTGGCCTTGCTCTACTTCCCCAGCTCCTGACGTCGCTGCATTGGTATCATTTACTATTTCTCAGGCCCCCTCGTTGATAGGATCGGTCAACTGTTTAAAAGCCACCTAAATTTTTACAGTTAAGAGGTAAAACTAGTTCATGTAGCCGAATCTAGTACTACTTGGTTCAAACGGGGAAGAAAGGGGGTGGGGGTGGGGGAAGATTTGTTACCTGAATCTAGGACTTGGCCGAAAGAGGAAATAATGGGGGCGAAAAGTATCAAAGACTGGCTATCCAACTGGTCTCTTGGTATAATAGGGAAATAAAGGGAAACGCAGTACAAACTAAATATAAACCGATCTATTGGTTGAAAAAGGAAAGAAAGTGGGGACTGGGGGACAAGTCAACACAGTATAAGGTGGCTATACCGAAAAAAATGGGACCAACCCAGATAGCATGTTTTGATATTTGTTGCCCCGAGCCCCTCTTATGTAATGCCACTGGTAAAATGTAGCAGTCGCACTGTTAAAAGTAAGGACACGTTAAACCAATGTTGTTTTCAATGTAATGCCTCCAGTAATACGAATCAATGGCACTGTTTTTCATGTCCTACTAAATTTCCCATTAAGATAAGTTGCTTCTTTTCGTTAGAAATGCAACTATCCTGGTCTGCCTACTCTCCCGTGCCCAAATACCAACTCTTTAGCCGCTGCTAATGTAATGTTGCTGGTAAAATGAAGCAATGGCACCATTAAAGTAATGTCGTATTTAACGGTTGTCATAATTAATCCTAATACCCACACTGATATCTAGCAATGCTGCTGCCTTAGAAATTGCTACTGTCCTTGTAGGATCGCCATTCAGATAAGGAACATGCTTATCTTCATTTGATGTATGTTTCCTCACTTGTTAGTCACCCTCCTTTCCACCTTTTTGTGCAAACAAAGATACACATTTCACGCTTGATCTTAGTTGAACTGCACAAATGATATCCAAATTATAGTTGAACATTCCACAAGCTTCATGGGACATTGATGTTGCTAAATTTTATTGCAACTAATGAACAAGAAGCTGCTAGCTCATGGGACATTGCTTCATTTTAGGTGAACTGCACTAAAAGGTCCCATGATTTGAATCATCCATGTTGGTGACTGGTGTCATCCCTTCTATGATGGCGTTGACTGCAGATATGGTTCCCACACTACTGCAAGATGGTCCAAACGCGATAGTTGAATTAGAGACCCTTCGATTTGCGTGTGGGATGAGTGGCAAATGGTTAATCCGGAAGAATTGTTTGCGATGATGCAGAACAACAGAAACGGGCAGCCAGATGAGGGTGCGTGCGATATACGACATACAGTTCACTAGGATGAACTATGTGTGATTAGGCAACACAATGGAAACGGTTGAACTGAACAAGATGTGTGTGACACGCGGCAAACAGGTCCGTAATCAGAAATGTGCGTGAAGACCAATAATAACACAGACGCTTTCTGCTAATAAGCCGTTGGAGAAACGATCGTCTAGTCAATAAATTCACTACAAAAAAAGACACATCCGTGAAATTTTGGGCCGAACGAATTTTTTTTCTGTCATACATATGACACTTCTATGACGATAATTGTGACAAAACCCGGTATCATCATAGATGTGGTGGGCTCCTACTTCTATGACAAAAAATCATGACAGAAAATGGGCTTTTCGTCCTGGGCTGGCCGGAGACGCAGCTGCATGACATTCTTTGGGCCGTCCATGACGGAAAAAACCGTGGTAGAAGCGAGGGCGAGGAAAATTTCGGGGAATTCCCGGTTACGGTGGGAGGTCGGGGGCCGAGCGATGCGTGTTTCTCTCGTACACGTACGCGCGTGTGTGCGAGGCGTTGGCTCTAACTGAACCCGAGCGAGGCGTTGGGCTCTAACTGAACCCGAGCGATTGCACTGCAGGCTACGCGTTACTGAACCCGATCGATCGATCGATGGCTGTTAACTGGACCCGATCGAGTGATTCCTTCGCTACTGCTGCTAACTAAAGCTGATCGATGCTGCCTCTGGGATGAACAGTGAGCGTTGCAGGGGGGTTTGGATGAACAGTGAGCGGTGGCGTTGCCTCTGGATGAACAAGACCCCGTGGTGTGGTTGAGGGCTGGATGAACAGTAGACGGTGGAGGGGTGCCCGTGGAGGGGTGGTTGAACAGGACCCCGTGGTGTGGAGGGCTGGATGAACAGTAGACGATGGAGGGGTGCCCGTGGAGGGGTGGTTGAACAGTAGCCGGTGGAGTAGCGCGCGGTGGAGGCTGGATGAACAGGAGCCCGTGGAGGCTGGAGAAGGTCGACGGTAGCCCGTGGAGGCTGGAGGAGGTCGACGGTGGAGATAAACAGTATCCCGTGGAGTCCCGTTTTGCGGTACGCCACACCCCTCCCGAGCAACAGGACCCCCGTTTCGACCGTAGGAGGTCCGTTTCGTCCGTTTTGCGGTACACCACACCCTTCCCGATCAACAGGACCCCCGTTTCGACCGTAGGAGGTCCGTTTCCTCCGTTTTGCGGTACGCCAGACCCCTCCCGATCAACAGGACCCCGTTCCGAACGTAGGAGGTCCGTTTCCTCCATTGTGCGGTACGCCAGGCCTCGTTTCCATCGCCTGTTCCGTCCAAGCCCTCCCGATGAACACGACCACGCATTCCGTTCCAACCCAGCCGGTTGGCTCCCACGCGTTCCGTTGCCTCCCGATGAACACGGCGCATTCCGTTGCCTCCCCATGAACACGACGCATTCCGTTGCCTCCCCATGAACACGACGACGACGCTGTTTCTCCGTTCCGACCCAGCCATGCACACGAGCCCTGGCCGTACGTATGCGCGAGTAGGCGTTCGAGACCCCGCCCGTATGTACACATACGTGGCCCTATTTTCTTTCTTGCACCCTGGCCGCTGTACGTACGTGTACATGCTACGTGCGCGCCTCTACTACGACACGTACGCGCCTCTACTACGACACGTGCGCGCCTCTACATCCACCAGTATATATGTACGTACACGTTCGCGACCAGAATGACAACGCTACGTACGCTTTGACCAGGTGGGTCCCGACTATCAGGCACTTCCTTGCATGCGAAGATGTAGCTGGTGGGTCCCAGCAGTCAGGGGGGCGAATCATTTTGTTTTTTTGCCCGGACGCACTTCCTTGCGTGCGAAGGTGTAGCTGGTGGGTCCCAGCAGCCAGGGGGAAACGTTTTTTTCACGAAATACGGTGGCCCATCCGGTGGGTCCCCGCTGTGAGGTGGAGGAATAATTATTTTGCGCGTAATAAGGAGGCACTTCCTTGCTGTGGCCGTGGAACCAGCTGTCAGCGTCTCCACGCACAGTACTCTTCCGATGGAAGTCGGTCGTTGACCACATTGACCACGCCGCGCCGAGAGCACCACGGCGGTGGACGACGGCGAGGCCTAGGAAGGGGACGACACGGAGGAAGGGAAGACTCGGCAGTTGTTTCCCACGTGAGGGGAGTACGACTGTACGAGGGTTTACTGGTTCGTCTGCCGTCGCCGGAGAATAACAGCAGGTGTGGGTGAGTAGAGGGATGGCTAGGCCAGCGATGGGAGTACAATGGGGTGGTGAGGCCTGCACGGCAGCACAGCCGGCCGCGGGGAGGAGGAAGCAGGCAGTCCCGCCGGCGCTTGTTTGAGCAGCTGGAGCAGGAAGAGCAGAGATTGAAGAAGCACGACGTCCGTTGGATGGACATCCAACAGTCAGTGCTTGTGCGTCAACCTTTTTTTTAGGAAAGCCTCAAATCTGTGGAAAACAGCATACAGCCCATCTGCCATTATTTCTAATAATTTACAGCCCATTTGCTAAGTCTTGAGGTTTTTTTTGGAGCCCATATTCTTTTTGTTACATTACAGCCCATATTGTGGCCACGGTTAAATTTTTTTACGAAATTTTGCATATTTCGGTGTGGTCCGAACTGTTTTTAATCCCGAAATTTCGACTCACATTCAAACTGATTTTAAAAATAAATGTATATCAATATAAAATCCAACAAATTCCCCACGCATAAAAATTAATGTAATTTAAAATCTTGAAATGAAAATAAAGATATTTGAAACTAATTGCCGGTTTGATGTGTTTTAAAAATGTACAGCCCATTTCTCATTACTGATGGGCCATGTTCTCTGCCAGCCGAATGAAAGCTCTCCTCGTCTTGAAAGATTTGCAGCCCAACAGGCCTGACAAAGGACTTACTTGGCAAATCACAAAAAAACTGGGCTGTGGCCGTGGACCCAGCTATCAGCCTCTCCACGTACAGTACTCTTCCAATGGAAGTCGTTCCTTGACCATGTTGACCACGCCGCGCGGAGAGCACCACGACGGTGGACGACGGCAAGGCCTAGGAAGGGGACGACGCGGAGCCGGGGAAGACATGGCAGTGGAAGCCCGCACGGAGAGGAGTACGAGGGTTCACTGGTTCGGCTGCGGTGTGAGGCTGCCGTCGCCGCAGGGCCTGGCCAGCGGTGGGAATAGTAGGGGGCGGTGAGGCCTCTGCGGCAGCACAGCCGGCCACGGGCGGCAGGAGCATGCGGTATGACCGGCGCTGCTTTGGGCGGCTGGAGCAAGAAGACCAGAGGTTGAAGAAGCACTACGGCCGTTGGATGGACATCGTACGGTCACTCGAGCTAGAATCGTTCATATTGACTAAGTTGACAAAGTCCTTCGTCCCCGTCAACTTAGTAGTCCCACAAGTCAGCCTCCCACCAAGGTGGGTCCCAGCAAGCCGGGGGAGTATTCGTTTTTTTGTGCGTAATAAGGAGGCACTTCCGGTGGGTCCGAGCTGACAGCGAGGGGAACGTTTTTTTCGCGAAATATGGTGGCTCGTCCGGTGGGTCCCAGCAGTCAGGGGGAAACGATTTTTTTTGCAAAATACTGGTGGCCCGTCCGGTGGGTCCCTGCTGACAGGTGGAGGAATAATTATTTTCCGCGTAATAAGGAGGCACTTCCTTGCGGCTGCCATGGACCCAGCTGTTAGCCTCTCCACGTACAGTCCACGTCCGATGGAAGTCGTTCCTTGACCACGTTGACCACGCCGTGCCGAGAGCACCAGGGCGGTGGACGACGGCGAGGCCTAGGAAGGGGACAATGCGGAGCCGGGGAAGACGCGGCTGTGGATGCACACGCGGAGAGGAGTACGAGGGTTCACTGGTTCGGCTACGCTGCCGTCGCCGCAGAATAACATGGGGTGTGGGTGAGTGGAGGGATGGCCTGGCCAGCGGTGGGAGTAGTAGGGGGCGGTGAGGCCTCCGTGGCAGCACAGCCGACCACGGGAGGTAGGAGCAGGCGGCACGACCGGCGCTGCTTTGGGCGGTTGGGGCAAGAAGACCAGAGGTTGATGAAGCACGACGACCGCTGGATGGACATCGTACGGTCACTGCAGCTAGAATTGTTTATATTGACTAAGTTGACAAAGCCCTTGGTACGTCAACTTAGTAGGCCGACAGGTCAGCTTCCGAAACGGTGCGCCCCAGATGTCAGGGGGAGGAATCATTTTTTGGGCGGGTCAAGCTAGAATATCCGAGATTGAAGAAGAAGCACGGCATCCGTTGGATGGACATCCAACGGCCACTGCTGCTAGAGCCGTGTGTTGACTATAAATTGACAAAGCCTTGCATACGCGTCAACTCTGTTTTTGTTAGGGGACGTGTCAACTTAGTAAGGCCAGAAGTGTGCGGCAGAGAACTTATAGCCGATTTGAGATTTGTAAGAATGTGTAGCCCATTTTTGAATTCTAATGGAATTTACTACAGCCCATTTACAGTTTGTTAAAAGTACAACCTATTTCAACCAACCGTTCAAAACAGAATTCAATAAAATTTCCCACATTTTGATGGGATCCAAAATATTTTTATCCCGAAATTTTAGCCAGATTAAATACAATTTCAATATAAATTTATATTACGTAAAAATCCAACGAAACATTGCGCTCGCAACAATTAATGAAATTAAAGTTTTCAATATCCAAAAATAATATTTTATAAAGTTATCACATGTTTGGTGCATTTTTTATAGTTACTGCCCAGTTTTTATAAGTACATCCCATTTATTATTTCTTAAAGCCCATTTTCTTGTTAAGCCTAATGCATCCCTCCTAGGAAAGATTTGCAGCCCAGCGGGGCGGAGAATAACAACTTGACCTTGCCTGGGTATTCCTAAAAAAAGTATAGCTGGGCTAGCCATTTTCAGCTTGACAAAAATTTATATCTGGGCTGGATATCTGGCCTGGGCTAGACGGGCCACAGCCCGCCCAGTTAATACCTCCAGCGATGATTTCGTTGTTGTTCAGAGGAGAAAAATTAATATCTGGGCTAAACATCGAAAACTCTGCAGTGCTCACACCTCAAAAACACAAATACTCCTCGAGCTGCTTGGTCCCAGCTGTCGACAGCTTCTTGTGCAATTCTCTCGTTTATTGACTACTACATAGGTTGACAATGGTGTGGGACCGTGATGTCAGGAAACCAGGAGGAAGCAAAATAAATTATATACATATATAAATAATAAGGAAGCACTTGCGTACGTGAGGCTATGGACCTGGTGGGTCCCCATTGTCATCCTCTCCAAGTAAAGTCATCTCCTCGCCCGCGCGCGCTTTCCGCGCGAAATAGTCAGCACCGCCCGCCCCGCTTCCCGGTGCAGGCGATTGCTCCGCCTTCAAACGACACAAGTGCCATCCGTCCGTCCATCTGCGGCCCACATTAATGATACACGGTTGCCGAGGAGGCTACTCCAGCGCCACACGTCCGTCCCTCCGCCCGCCCACCATTGCTATATAAACTGCTGCGCCGGCCATAGCTGCAGTCATCCGCATCCGTTCCCTTTCTCCTGTCCACACCACTACTGCCCACCATGGCTTCCTCGCACTCCAGCGCTCTTCGGGACGGGCGGACGACGGACCACAAGGAGATGGCAGCCATTGCTGCCGACCGGCTGGCCGACAGGCAGCCGGAGGACGACGACGTCCCAATGGAGAACATGGTAGTCGACGATCCGGCGCCAACCCTCTCCTCCGCGCCATCCTCGCCGGTGCATTGCACCATGACCATCGGCGAGGCCGGTGCCCAATATATGGACAGGGTGAGGCAGATGCGTGAGGAGCAGTTCCGGGAGGCGCAGGCCGACGCCGCCTATAACCACCATCTCCTCCAGGAGCACCTGCAGGCAGAGGAGCAGATCACCGCGGAGCGGGTGGAGCAGGAGGCGCTGCTCAACTCGAGCGCTGGCGGTACCGCATGCGAGTGGCGGAGGCTGCAGCTGCCTACAAAGAGGCTAGCAAAGAGGGCGATGAAGCGGGCGAGGCGCTGTTTGGCGAGACTGAGGACGAGCCAGAGGACAATGCCGGCTCCGATGAGTCCCCGCTCCGCTGGCGTCGACGAGGCCCTGCTTCACCGAGGCCCCGTGGCGCCAACAACGAGGCAGAGGACACTGCCGGCTCCGCCGAGGCCCCGCCCCGCCAACAACGAGGCAGAGGACATCGCCGGCTCAGCCGAGGCCCCACCCTGCCGGTAACGTGGGGGAGGATTTCCACCGCTCAGCTGAGGCGCCGCCCGCCGGCAATGAGACAGAGGACATCGCCGGCTCCGCCGAGGCCCTGCCCCGCTGCCAACGAGGCCGTGCCACACAGAAAACGAGGAAGAGTAGAACACGGTAGGTCGCCGCCGCTCGGGTCCAAGTAAGGCCACCGCTGCTACCCTCCGGTTGAAGCCAAGCTAGGCGGGTTGACCATTGACGGCCGGTTAGCTTCTTGGCGGCGACGTGGAGTCGGAGAGCTGCGCTGGAGAAGAACGCTGCTTCTACTTAACTGCTGGTGCAGTTGGCTGACTGACACGTGGGCCCAACAGGCCACATGTCAGTTACGCAACTGCACCTGCAGTTAAGTCACTGAAGCTTCTGTTCGGCTCAGTGGGACACAGGTGGGTAGCTTCGGTTAATTAATTATACCTCCAGCGCACCCCTTTTTAGTTGAAGAATGTATGAAATGTAATGAAATCCGGCATGTTTATATAAAATTTGACCATGTATGAATGAATTTATTTCGATTAGTTCGAATTCCTGTATCACTGGCATTGGATGAATATGCAAAACAATATGTACTAGCATTATTCCCAGGGTGATCACCTCGTTTGCAGAAGTTTCACATGTACTCCCTCCGGTCCTTTCTAGTCTACATACAAGTTTTGTCTACAGTCAAAGTATCTCTACTTTGACCAATCTTGTACAAAAAAGTATGCACTTTCACAATGTGCGATGTAAAAAGGGACAGAAGGAGTACAAAGAGTTTGAGCAGCTTTTTAGCGTTTCTATACATTGCAATCAAACACACAGGCCTGGAAATTCATAAGAACATTCAAAACAATCGATGATTATGCATATCAGTGGCTCACATGTCAGAGGCAATATTTACTTCACAACTAAAGAATAAAGAAAAAATTGATCGACGCTGCTGACAGCAAAGGGCGTCCCATTCGAAAATATCAAACGCATGTCTTGCTAAAATCAATGAGCAAAATTTGACAAGGTTGTCCCATTCCAAAATATCAAATGCCTACGATTGTGGAATGGGCAGGGTTTGCCATCAGTTCGGACATTGACATGGCACCTCGTGCTAAATAAACCAGCTATTCTTTTTGTGCAGTTCCACCAAAATCAACCAAATTCGCGCGTAGCTTGTATGATTTTGCCCTTATATGTTGCAACACCTTGAACTTATCGGCACCTCCTTTCTTGTGGTGGAAATGAATGATTCGATGTATTCATGAACATTTTGTGCAGTTCCCATTGAAATCAAGCTGAGCACCCCTGTTTGCACAAATACAAAAAAGTGATTAGTATAAAGCAAACTGTACTACGAATTGACAGTTTCAACAGGCACATACATGGTCCATGTAGAGCACACTTTTAGAAAAATGGAACTCACCAGAAAGAATCCTAGAACAACATTGTACTCGCGCATCACAGCAAAAAAATGGAGATTTGTCAGTCCTTCTGAGCTGAAGTTAGTTTGGTCTTGTGGGGAGTAATGTAACCATCCTTCAACTGCTCCTTCTGATGAGAAGATAGACAGGGCTTCTTCATCCTGGCATAATCGGAACTAGTCATTTCACGTACTCCATATTCTTCTTCAGCGGAAGATGATCCTGTTGTGCAAAGACAAGAGGACTACTAAATGCTAGCATCCCTGTTTGCTCGAAAAAAGGAAAGGAAATATTTAAAACAGCACAGATGAAGCAATTCTCAAGGACAATACCACTTTTTCATGACAATATCTAAATAGTAGCACAACACCAATAGAGATGACAAAGCTCAATCATATGGATGAAATCAGTGGGCGAGTACCAACCTTTGTCAGGAGGCTTATTGTGTAGAGCATACAGATGAAGCACTTCTCCGGAACCATCTGTTGCTATCTACGGTGGTGGCCATGCTTACTATATACTCCTCGATTAATTTAATGTTTCCAACATCTTCTTGTACAGTTCCACTAAAATATATGGTATCTTCAAAGAAGATCCTTGTTTGCACAAGTAGAGATAATTACATATTACATTAAGAGTAGCATCAAATCAGTGGCAAAACAATTGCTCGTTCCAGCCATAGCAATAAATTAAGATGCAAAACTATATCATTACTTGTGTCATCACAGTTCCAGTGCTTCATTACAGCACCGGGAGTTGATTTTTGTTTTTCTTCCGCTTGTTCTTCCCCTTCATCACTTGGTTCAATAACAGACAAGCTTCGCCTTCAATGTAAGATTTGGCATGTCAATTAGGGAGCACAAGTATAGTACTAAACTTAATTTTATGATGAAAGTGGCAAAATACAGGCCATCAGTTGTGAAATATCCTTATCTTATTACGATGCACATACAGATTGGAAGTCTTGTCTCCATTTGTGCAGTTCACTAAAATCAAGCAACATTATCATACAAGTAGCACAACATATGCAAGCACACTGCAGAATCATGTGAAAGAAGGCTAGTACTGACCTCTCATGATGCGGAATTCAAGCAACTCACAAGAAGAAGATCTGAACCAAATTCGCCTTAACGGATAGGAAGTAAGATCTCCTCTTGTGCAGTTCCACTAAGATCAAGCAATCAAGCAACGTTGTCGGTGTGACATTTTGGTTGAACTGCACAAAACACTCTTAAAACAAAAGTGTTTTGTGCAGTGCAACAAAAGGTCACAATGGCAACGAGGTGAAGTAGATAACCCTGTTTACACAGAGGTGCAGAGGAAACAATTAGTGGTCAATAACAGTGGATGACACAGAAGCCAACAAAAAGAAGCATCTACCTTATCTAAATGGGAAAGAAAGCAAAACAGTAGCATTTCTCAAACGGTGGAATTGATTAATATTAACATAGAGATTATATTAACAATAAAATTCGTTAAACATGTAATTTGCTTTTAACTGTGGCGTTGCATCAATTTTCCAGCGGCATTATTAGAGGGTGTTTGTTTACAGGGACATTTTGGTGTAGGGACTAAAAAAACTCCGTGTCAGTCCCATCTAAACCAAACAGGAGGGACTTTTAGGGACTAAAAGTGGGCATTTGGGACTAAAGAAAGAAGACCCCGAGGGAGTCTTTTTGGGACTTTTTCCAACAGTTGCCCCTACCACGCATCGCACCTTGTCTCTATTAGTTCATTACTAGGGGTAACATGGTCTTTTAGCATGTCATTTAATAACCTCTAGTCCATGTTTAGTCCCTGGAACCAAGCAGGTAGGGACTAGGGAGTTTTTAACCAAAGAGGGCCTTAGATTAACAACAGCTAATGAGTTGCACGGGACAGTGGACGCACCAGCACCATGTGCATCTACCGATGTACTGTGGTCATGCACAGTCTGTTGCAACAGAGAACAAACAACCAAGGAGCATATTTGTGTTGGTCCCAGTTTTGTTATCTTTAGACACCTTTCCCTATGTGAGCGCAGCAAATCTAGTCCTGCTCAAACTCTACAGCCTTGTCCCTTCCTTTCCTTTTTGAACTAGTACTTTCGCCCCTTCCTTTCCTCTTTGAACCACATCCTAGATTTGTGCGATACAACTTTCCACACTACTTTCCCCCATTCCTTTCCTCTTTGAACCACGTCCTAGATTCATGTTATACAACTTTCCCCCTTCATTTCCTCTTTGAACCACGTCCTAGATTCATGCTATATACAACTTTTCCCACTACTTTTCCCCACTCCTTTCCTCTTTGAACCACGTCCTAGATTCATGGTATACATGCATCTAGAGCAATGCATGCGGAGTAAGTAAATTATACCTTAAGGTTCTTGGGGCGTGGTTCGGTGGGCGACGGGACGGCGGCGAAGAAGAAGGGGTCAGAGGCCCTCCCGCGCCGCTGCTGGGTGGAAAGTGAACAGCTGCGCCGGTAGTCCCTCGCCGGCGGCGACAGCGTTAAGCCTCCTTCCCTTCCCGGTGGACGGATCCTGCCGGCTCTTTGAGCAGCAGTGAGGGGAGAGAGAGGCCAACGAAGTCTTGTTTAGATCTGGAGAGGGCGAGAGAGAGTGTGAAGAGAGCAACTACAAGCGCTGAGGCTCTAGCGGGAGAGGGCGAGAGAGTGTGAAGAGAGCAACTACATGCGCTGAGGCTCCAGCGTGTATATATATACTGGAGAGAGAGTGTGAAGCGTGCAAACCCTAGAAAACATTTTGACCAGTCAAAGAATCCACCCGAGACCTCAAGTTTGATGAGCGAACAGGCTAACCAGCTACACAACCCCCCCGTTATGTTGAACGAGAGGGAAATAACCTTTTATACATTACTGCATTCGTGTGACAAGCATGCCGTGTTTTTTGTGTGTGTGGGAGTCATTGGGATTTCAATCATAATCGTGTCATGTGGCTTTGGTGGTAAGACTATCCACAGTGGTGTAGAAATAATGCAGCCTCAGTCACCTTACCTCTCTCCACGTAGTACGTTGGGTCCCACCAGTGAGAGGGTGAAACAAACAAATTAATAAGAAAAATTAAAAGCGCCAGCGGTGTATCTTACCTCACACATCTCGCTACTGCTCGGGAACACTGTCCAATTGATCCCTCTGTTCGCTCACGTACTATTTTAAGTGAATCCTTATTATAACATGCACACAAATTTTGGGCACTTGTATTCGACTTAAGTCAGTATGCCACCGTTTCTCGTATACTTACTACTCCCTCCGTCTAGGTGTAATAAGTCACGTTAGAAGGTGCAACGGGACCAAGGTGCGTGCGTGTGCGTGTGTGTGTGTGTGTGTGTGTTAGAGAGAGCGACAAACTGACCTACTCCTACAGAGATATGTTGTGTAGTGTAGTACGATTTTAGCCGCGAGAGTCAGTGCATCCTCTCGTTTCCGGGCGTGTCCGGTAGGGACATGTGGACAGCTGCCACGCCCGCTCCTGACCAGCCTGGCCCACCCAAAGGCCCTCCATCGCCCGCGCGCGCTTCCCGCCCGAAACGGTCAGCGCCGCTCCAAAGAATCGGTGTCGCATTCATGCCCGGGCAGAGCGGACGCGACCTCTCACTGGCGCAAGAGTGATGGTTGCTTCGTCCGTCCAACTTATTGCTGGGTCTATGTGATTTGATGGCTGATTGGTCTTTATTAATGAGGTGGTAGGAGTGCTGGATGTCCCACGCTTTCGGCGAAAGGAGGTACTACTACTAGATTACAATTTTCTCCATTCTTACAGCGGAGGCGTGCAAGAGCAGTGAAAACACACAGGCTCAGTGATTACATGGCCCACCTCACACTATCACCGTGCGACACCTAACTCTTTACATAGTACTCCCTCCGTTCCTAAATATTACTAGGTGAGTCCCCGCGCATTGCCGCGGAACAGCGGTATATCTCTCTACGCAAAATTATCAATTTCATAGAACTAAAAAAACTCTATAACCGCATGACAAATGTGGTAGCCAAACTAAATAAACTCCCATCATCATTTAGATCATCCCACGTAAGGAAAAAAGATTAGCCAACTCCTACTGCATAATGGGATTATATTTTTCTTTTGACATGTTAATGGGACTTAAAAGCTCACTTACATGCATGCTACCGGTGCATGCTTGCATGCAGACATGTTGATGTGATTTATACCCACTCACATGCATGTGCCACGGTATTTCTGCATGCTTGCATGTGGCTTAGTGCGGAGCCTCTCAACGTCTAGATCAGACGGCTATTATGGACTGATTTACTTCATCTAACGGCTACATCAATTTTGATGATGTGGCTCAAGGAGAGGATAGAGAATCCCTAGTAGTGGGGGCTAGCTATTTCTAGTAGATAAGTCTTTGTAGTGATTCCACTACATACGGAACAAAATGAATGAATCTACACTTAAAATGCATCTATATACATCCGCATGTGGTTCATGGTGAAATCTCCACAAAGACTTATATTTAGGAACGGAGGAAGTACTAGTATAGTACGTACTGTAATTTATCAGCGAGATAAATTTGTACAATGCTATGAAGCTTCCAGCTTCTGGTACATGTATCTTGCGTCCAAGGTTGCCCGTTGCAACATTTCATCAAATACAAAGGAGACTAACATGCATGCTATTGCATCTCAATGATTGACAGATCATAACAAATATGTACTCCCTCCGTTCCAAAATAAGTGTCTCAACTTTGTGCAAACTTTAGTACAAAGTTGTACTACTACAAAAGTTGGCACTTACTTTGGAACAGAGGCAGCTAAAGAAAAAAAACGATCCATGCAGTCCCTAGCCCTTGAACCGTGAACCCTGACCAGGCTTCAATTTGCTGGCAACATTCGAGCTTCCTAATAAATGAAGTTTGCAACCTTTTGACCATTGGATCATTTTGTGCAGTTTCACCAAAATCGAGATGACCATCGCTGTGGCAAAGAAATTGAAGAAGCGTGATTAGAATAATATTACTGGGACTAGTTGATGAGACATAAACTCATCACAAATACAGTACGTAGAAGCAAGTAGAGGTATGTGCAGGGCAAAGAAGTAGAGAAATATCCACAGGGAGTGATGTGGGCAGCTGGAGCAGTGGTGCAAGCCGGCTGTAAAGGGAGTTGTACCTGAGGGACGTATCTCAACCTTGAGGAGGGCGGCGGGAGGCGGCAACTGTCCACGTCGCGGCAGTGAGCAAGGGACGAAGGAAACCTCATCGGCTTTGTGAGAGAGAACGGCGGGGACCCCTGATCGGGACGTGCCGACAGTGGGTTTTCGCTGTCGACGACGGCCACCGCATCTACACTAAGAATCCACCCCTTCCCTAAGCGGACGTGATCCGCCGGGATGTTAGAGATGTGGCCACAGTCGTTTTGTGCGAGAGAGTGTGAAGAGAGCAACCCCAGCAAGCAACCGTGTAGGCTGGCCCATCCTGACTATGTATATAGTGGAGCGGTTTCCTTTTCTCTCCATATGAACCTATCATAGTGCGTACGTACCATTGAAGAAAAAAAACTTTATTTATAAATGACGCGGCACCTACTACTCGTTCTCCTATAACCTTGCGCTTGGCATCTCCAAAATATTAACCTTGCGATTGGCTCTTCGCCTCTTCGGGAAGTCGAGCAATAATGGTAGTCCAGTATATATCGTTCTGGCTATATGAGACCGAATGAATTGCTGCACGTCCACCACGTGGGCGAGGGTCGAGGGGCGAGGGAGAGTGCTACATACGGAGCAAAATGAGTGAATCTACACTCTAAAATACGTCTATATACATCAGTGTTTGGAGTATGTACTAGTAGTTCATAGTGAAATCTACTAAAGGACATATATATTCCAAACAATATGATATAATCTCTATAACCAAGGTAGTAGGGACGAGGAGTAAACGGAGGGAGTAGTAATTTTTTCTCCTCGTTATGCGAGCCACCGCGCGCATGGGCGAGGGAGCGGGCGTAAGGCGGAGCAAGCTTCACCTCATCCTGCGAGCCACCGCGCCCGTGGGCGGGAGAGACGGCGTACTAAGCAAGCTTCTCCTCATTCTGCGAGTTGACGGGACACATCAAAAGTACTCCAGTGTATAGAGCCTTGCCTCTAAGGTAGGCCCCACATGGTTTGCCTCTTTTTTAACATAACACATCAAGTCGCAATTTGTTTGTTCACCCGTGGTAGACGATCCTCCCTCCACCAAGTGGACAACCAGTACACGTGCCAAATTACCACATGGGCTGCCTTTTTCGTACAGAAATGAGCTCCACCGTGTACCCGCGCGGGTGTGGTTGGGAAAGAGACGGGAGTACGTGCGCCGTGCATGCACCTCTTCTCTTCGTGCACGTCCCCCACCTACGTGGGTGTGTGAGAGAGATACAAACCGCGTTCGTGAGTGTTTTTTGTTTTGGGGTGGGGGTTGATTTCATGAATTATTTGTGGGAATATGTTTCGATGACATCTCAAACAAAATTTTGCATGCAATGTGTGTGAAATAGAGGCCTATCCATATCATATATAGAGGGTCGGGTAATCCACGAGAAGAGAGGGAGGGGTCATAGCTATCGATAGAGTCGAAGAGAGGATCAAGTTGGTGGGTGCGAGATCAATGAAGAGAGCCATCGAAATTGTGTGTGTGTGTGCAATTCAAAGATATAGGGCGACTGGCCTACAGGAACGTTAGAGGGCACATGTCAAGTTTGTGTGTGATCGGTCGGTGTACGTCCATTTGTTAGAGGCAAATAAGGCCCAGCGAGACGGATAGACAGAGAGAATGGAGCTAGGAGGTGGTGCGAGAGGCCCAACTACTAGCTAGATAGGGGGAGGAGTGTGCGGTTGTGAGATCGATGAAAATAGGGGCGAGAGTTTACACGTGTGTCTGACCGTATGAGAGACACGAGGCAAGGACACATAAAGGAGGAGATTGAACGTGTGTGTGTATGTTGTAGGCAGGCATTGCTGGAGAGGTTTATCGATCGGTGTGTGTCGGAAAGGAGTTGTGGAGACTCTGGGAGAACGACCTAAAGAGAAAAATCAATGTGCCCGGTGGATAGAATGCCGAGGGAGGGGGAGGGCGAGGAGGGCATGTGCATGCACGAGAGAAAGTTAGTGGTAGCTAGAAAGGTTAGAGGATTGTGTGGGTGTAAGAAACTAACAAAGATCATAATTTGATAAGAAAGCGGATTCATATATTTGAATAGGAGATCATATTGTTTTAAACATTGCATGCATGAATATAGCGGTGATACACGTGCTGTGCACATGTTATACCATAACATGATAATGCATGGTGTTTGCAACTCACAGCTAAATGCCGAACAATCTAAACCATACTATACATCAAACAATCTCACATTTTATTTGAATTTGTGATAATGTGTGGCGTTTGCAGCTTACAACTAAATATCAAACAATCTAAACAATACTATATATCGAACATTCTCACATTTTATTTGAATTTGTGGTAATGTGTGGTATTTGCAACTCACATCTAAATACTTGTAGGCGTAGGGGGCGGGGCACCATACATAATGTGATAAACACATTATACATATGAGACATGGTTTAGATTATGAAGATCTAGCTAGAGCTAGAAATGTAATGTGATTTGAAATCATAATAAAGTGGATTCAAAAAATCTAGTTCGAGTTCATATAGTACACATAGTTCATATGTAACTCGAGACTAATCATGTGGTGTGCTGTGAAGATAATACACAAACGATGGTTTAACTTGACAATAATGATGATTGTAGATCTTATTAAAACAGAGAAACGAATTCAAATGCTTTGACTTCACAACAATCATTACTGTAGATCTTATGCAAATAGAGAAACGAATTCAAATTTAGTTCATATTGAAGCGGTAGTATATACGTTTGGAATGCAACTAAACGTTCATTTGAGTAGTAGGTTGCATGCATTATACACGTAGCGAAATATTTTAATTGAACATAACATGAATTCAAAGTTTCGAATGACATTTGTGGTGCGCATTGATTTGGTACAATACACGTTAGGCTTGTCCGGAAATTTCAACGCGCGCCTTGTTAACCCAAAATATTTAAGATATATCTTTGTCTCGTTGTGCTCCGACAACTCCCTCCATCTCAACCCGCGCCTTGCTATTCCGAAATTACAACGCGCGCGAAAACTCTCACCTCCTGTGAAATCCCGACACGCGAAATGCCTGTGGTACCCCTGAACCGAAAGAACCGCCTCAAATCGGTGGGGGTACTTTCATAACTTACGCCACATTTCAGACAAGCGCGTCTCTAAGCCATGGTTCCCCACTGCCATCCCAACCGCCCACCCATTCGTACATCGAGGCCGCGAAAACCCGCAACGAAACCCCACACCCTGCTCCGTCCGCCACCCAGCCGGAGCCTCTTCCCCGACGACGTCGTCCACAGCAACACCTCGACGTGCCTCATCCATCGTACCGGATGAGGATCCGTCATCGATATCATCGTCCCACTGGCTCAGCCACCCCGTCCTCCAGCTCCAAGGAGCTGCCCCGACGTTCCCCTCGTCTTTCGCGCCACCTCCATTCCCACACCGCCGTCTTCACCTCCACCACCGGAGGAGCATCATCATCACCGTTTCCTCGGATGAAGCTACGGGCTAATCGGCGCCACCAAAGAGGTTGTACACTAATCCCCGCATTTTCTTCTTGATTCGATCTCACGGTGCTGCCGGCGCTCGGTCCCGAGCCAACATGGCGCGACTCCACACACGGCGGCGTCGCCGGCCACTTCCTCCACGGTGTCGCTCCCTCGGCGGCGACGTCCACATCAGTAGGAGCTGCTGCTGGTTTAGCTCTCGCTCGCGCTGCTGCTCTGCTCTTGCTCTCGGTCCCCTGCCTGGTTTGCTCTTGCTATTGCTCTTGCTCGCGCTGCTGCTCTCGCTATTGCTCTTGCTTGCGATGCTGCTCCGATTTAGCTACACTTCAGTTGACTGAATCGACTTTTGGGTCAGTCGATTTTCAGGGGGTGGG
>NC_057796.1:234001796-234003036 GCF_018294505.1 Triticum aestivum | reverse complement strand
ATGGCCGGGGTGGTGGCGGACTGGCGGTGGGGAGTGTTTTCGGGGCGGGCGGGGCGGTCCACCACCGGCCGCGGGCGGCGGGGGGCTGCTGTTTGGCCGGTGGTGGCTGGCGGCTCAGGGGGGTGGAGGTTGAAGATGAACCGAAGGCCCTTGATTTCGTATCCAATGGCTGCAAAATCGACTGACCAGAGATGAAAAAGTCAGTCGACCGACGTGTAGCCTCACCTTGCTAGTGCGTTCAATTTCGACAGCAAAATTCAGTTTCGACAGTTAAGTTCAGTTTCGACAGTTAAGTTCAGTTTCGACAGTTAAGTTCAGTTTCGACAGTTAAGTTCAGAGATGAGCGGCTGATGTATTTTACATCTAGCACTTTGTGGTTATGTATTTTATGTCATGTATTGGAGATGCTATTAGAATTCCACTCAGGTTAATGTTGTTCGTTGTCTCTCTTGTCCTGCTTCAGCCTCGGCGTCGTACAACTCACCGGAGCTGCTCCAACGACGAAACCCTCCATCACCGCGGAGCAGTACCTCGGGCTCCATCTCCAGACGCCTAAGATCTTCTTCCCCTCCTCTGACAGCAGCCGGAGCATCCTCACCGGCCAACCCAATCACGCTGAGATCGACATGGCTTCGCCAAAGAGGTTCTACACTTGTTGCATCTCTTTTTTTGTAACATCCCAAATTTTCAATATGGAATGTTACACATAGATCATCATTGCATAGCATATTTTATTGCATTTTGGCAAATCCTCGATAAATCCTAAGCAACTCAAGGACCCTCGGAGAGAGTTGGGGATTTTCCTGATTTATCATATTTGATTTTCATCAAATAATAAAACGAGGATTTTGGTTTTAATTATTTTCTCTCCGGAAATATATTTCACATTAAAATAAATGAGAGGAGAAAATATGACTTCTCCAAAACAATTGAAATATTGGAGGAAAAATATTAAAATCATATATTGGATTTTATTCGGATTTTATTTGCAATTTTAATTGCATTAAAAAAATTGCACGTTTTCAAAACTGCATTTTTGTGTCAAAAAATGTTCACCTTGTTCTAATTATTTTAATTAGATCGGGAAAATTTGTTTTATCATTTTTGGATTTTTATTTATTTTTCTGTGATTTTTTTTTCGGCGGAATATATTAAAAAAAACCCCACCGCGCCCGACCGGCCCGAGGCCCAACCGAGCCGGCCGGCCCATCCCGCGCCGTCTCCCTCGCGCGCACGCCTG
>NC_057796.1:233993338-234000557 GCF_018294505.1 Triticum aestivum | reverse complement strand
TACCTGTGTTATTTATCAAACCCTTGGGAGTTACTTCTACGTTTGCTATTATATTGCCATGCTATGCTCGTAGACGTGGATTGGGTTTGAGAGATATTCATGACAGATGTGAGATTGCTAATTAATGGTTTACTTAAGGTGGCAACTAAAACTCACATCTGGGTGGATTGAGGCACCTAGGGAACCCAGTGCTGCCTGTATTTTTGGATATCCCGGGGTACCCGTGTGATCATCCTATGGACCGCCACCCAGGCTCAAAGGGATCATAAGATTATTCATGCTAGAAACTTCCGTGTGCAGCCACAAGCTATTATGGGCTCTAGCATAGTTGAGTAGGTTACATGATCTCTTGAAGAGGTGGGCTAGCAGATGTACGGGAAAGTAGGTGTAACTGTCCATCCGGAGTAAAGGGTGATTGTTTCTGAAAGACTGTGTCTCGGTCATCCGTTTCTCAAACATCATGCAGTGCGATAATCAAGCGGAGGCGATCGAGTCTTGTGGGGAAAAGTGCACAAACCTCTGCAGAGTGTACAAACTAATCATGGTTAGCCGTGTCCCCGGTTATGGACAACTTGAGTATCTAGTACCTGGATTATCATGTGAATCTCATCACCATGTTACTTTAATTAATTTTGTTGGGTTAATGATGACACTTAATTGGGATTGAGTTGGAGGTACCGTCTCAATGTTTAACAACCACCATGATAGTTAAACATAACTTATTCCTTTGCAGTAGGGAAAAATTGGCTTTTTGCAAAACTGTACCATAGAGCTTTCCACCAGCCATATATGCATGCAGTATAGCATTATTATGTTCATTATTCTCTATGTGTTATATTGCCAGCATATTCCATGTGCTGACCCGTTTTCGGGCTGCAACGTTTCATGTTGCAGACTTTTCAGACGACGAGTAAGGTGCCTTAGGTCGTGGTCTTATACTCAGTGATGCCGTTGGAGTTGATGGACTCACTTATCTTCCAAGTCTTCCGCTGTTATCGTATTAGATGGCCCTAAGCCATATTTATCATACTTATTCTCTTTTGAGATATTCGATGTAATAAGTGTGTGATTGCTACTCTGTTATAAATCCTCCATTTGTACTGTGCGTGTCAGCATTACTGATCCAGGGATGACACTGGTGCACAACAGCACAGACTATTTGAGGTCTGGTCGCTACAAAGGTGGTATCAGAGCACACGCTGACTGTAGGACACGACCACTAAGCTTAAGCCCTAGAACACTTCTCTTTTCTCATTTCTGACCCCTCTCCACTTTCTACTCTTTTAGGAATGGCGGATGCAAGGAGCAAGTTCATGCAACCAGATGAAGACACGCCTTTTGGACGACACTTGAAGGAAGTCACTAAGTACTTGAACATAGGAATACCAAGCATCACCGGAACCTACAACGCCACATTACCTGAAGAGGAGAGCTGGAAGATTCAAGTTCAAGTTCCAGGAAGGATGTTTGTGCCAGTTACTGAGCTAATAAAATTGGTTTTTGAAGCACCAACCTGGAGTTTAGGGAAGAGCATGGCCGCCCACATCGCTATGGGACGCATTGGAGAAGTCTACCACAGGGAGCTTAAGGATACTATTTATCAGATTTGTGGACGCCGAGACGAGCAATGGGAGATGATCAGAACCAAGAAGGATGGATCAATTGCAGCTTTCATCCAGGAGCAAAACCAACACATTCGTCGCCAGGAGAACCAGATGTGCTCAGACAAGGAAGATCTGAAGAAGGCATTGACGAAAATCAAGGAGCTGGAGGAAGAACTCAAGGTTACATGCGAGGATTATTTGGAGGAAATCGTCGCACTAGTAGGGAAGAATGACGACCTGGAGAAGAAGATTGGAGTATTCATGGGAAATCCAGTGCCAAAAGCAGAAGATGATGAATGCGCTTGCCCGGATAACTATATCATCACCGACGACACCGACTTGGAACCCAGTGAAGATGACTTTGTTGATGAAGCTGGAGCAGATATCATGGAGTCTTCAACTGATCAAAATTTCTAGTAGACCACCATATCAGTAGTAGTTTTCCCCCATTTAATAGTATAGTTCAAGCACTTTGTAACGCTAGTTAGATCGATTGTATGCCTTGTTTGAATTGATTGAGTGATATTGATTGTATTTGACTCATGAGCATATGGGTAGTGTTTTCTCTCTAGACCTCATTCTATTCTTAACTCTCATCTTTTCTAACCCATCAGATGCCTCCGAGACGCGACACCGGATTTGTTTTCCCACCAGAGATCACTCAGTTGATTCAGCAACAGAATGCCCTGATGCAAGTGTTAGTATAGAACCAAGGCAACAACAACAACAACAACAACAACCCACCACCTCCACCTGTTGATCACTTAGCCTGTTTCTTGAGGCTAAACCCACCGGTGTTTTCCAGCAGCACCGAGCCGATTGTTGCAGATGATTGGCTCCGCAAAGTTGGAAGGGAGTTGGCCACTGCAGGATGCACAGATGCGGAAAGAGTGAGTTTTGCCGCACATCAGCTTGATGGACCCGCAGCATCATGGTGGGAGAATTACACAGCCACACACCGTATTGACACTGTCACATGGGACCAGTTTCAGCAAGCTTTCCGTACAGCTCATGTTTCAGCGGGAGCTATGGCTATGAAGAAGCATGAGTTTCGCAACCTACGCCAAGGAGGACGCACCGTAGGCCAGTATGTGGAGGATTTCAGTAAGTTAGCACGTTATGCACCAGATGACGTTGCTACAGATGCAGCCAAGCAGGAGAAGTTTTTGGAAGGACTGAATGATGAACTGAGCATGTAGCTAATGGTAGCAACCTTCAACAACTACCAGGAGTTGGTAGATAGAGCTCTCATGATTGAGGGGAAGCAGCAGCAGATTGAAAACCATAAGAGGAAGTATGGACAAGGGAAGTACAATTCTGGAGCTCAGCAGAAGCCACGTTTTGCCCCGAAACCGGGAGGATAGTTTCAGCATACCCATGGAGGAGGTAGTACGCACAACCATAATGGCTCCAAGAATGGTAATGGGAATGGAGTAAGCAACGGACAGAACCGTAATAACCCATCTACCCCAGCCAAGAGGGATCTAAGTCACTTTACTTGTTTCAAGTGCCAGAAGACTGGACACTATGCAAATGATTGTCCTGAAGTCCAGAATGGTAATGGCAATGGAAGATCTGGGAAGAAGCCGAACCCTTTCAATAAAGGACATGTGAACCACGTGAGCGTGGAAGAGGTTGAAGCACAGCCTGATGTAGTAATAGGTAAGTTTTTGGTTAAGTCATTTACTGCAATCGTTCTTTTTGATACTGGTGCATCGCATTCATACATATCAAGGGGATTTGTGGATAAGTTTAAGTTGCCCACCAAAGTTCTCAGAAGACCTATGTTAGTAACCTCGCCAGGAGCAGAGTATATGGCAAGCCAAGGATGTTTTCATATGCCATTGGCCATAGGTAGGCATGTTTTCCCCTCAGACCTAATAATTTTGGAGTCGCAAGGTTTGGATGTGATTTTGGGAATGGATTGGCTATCGATGTATGGAGGAAACATCGATTGCGCCAGTAAGTTGATTTTGCTTACCACCCCAGAAGGAAGAAGGATTAAGTATGTATCCCGGCATATGCCGAAGAGGACTCAGGTAAATTCCTTATCAGGAGTTGTACAGGAGGAAGTACCAGTGGTGAAGGATTACCCGGATGTATTTCCAGAAGAGTTGCCAGGCATGCCACCAGATAGAGACATTGAGTTCTTGATTGAACTTTTGCCAGGCACAGGGCCAATATCTAAGAGACCGTACAGGATGCCTGCAAAATATTTGGAGGAAATTAAGAAGCAGATTAAGGAGTTATTGGATAAAGGCTATATTCGCCCAAGTTCGTCACCTTGGGGATCACCAGTACTTCTAGTGGATAAGAAAGATGGATCATTGAGGATGGTTGTTGATTACCGTGGATTGAATGAAGTGACCATCAAAAACAAGTACCCACTGCCGATGATCAATGATTTGTTTGACCGCTTACAAGGAGCTAAAGTATTTTCCAAGATCGATCTACGATCAGGATACCATCAGTTAAAGATTCGAGAGCAGGATATACCTAAGACAGCTTTTACCACCAGATATGGGCTGTATGAGTATACCGTTATGTCATTTGGTCTGACTAACGCACCTGCCTATTTCATGAACCTGATGAACAAAGTGTTTATGGAGTTCTTGGATAAGTTCGTCGTGGTGTTCATAGAAGATATTTTAGTCTTTTCCAAGAATGAGGAAGAGCATAAGGAGCATTTGCGTTTGGTACTTGAGAAGCTCAGAGAACATCAGTTATACGCCAAGTTCAGCAAATGTGAATTTTGGCTGAAGGAAGTTGGATTCCTCGGACATGTTATATCCGGAGAAGGAATAGCAGTAGACCCCGCCAATGTTGACACGGTAACAAGTTGGGAATCACCCATGTCGGTTGGAGAGATCCGGAGTTTTATTGGACTTGCAGGATACTACTGGAGGTTTATTGAGAATTTCTCAAAGATTGCAAAACCCATGACTGAGCTATTAAAGAAGGACACCAAATTCAATTGGACTAAGGAATATGAAGCTAGTTTCCAAGAATTGAAGAAACGATTGGTTACATCACCAGTGTTGATTCTGCCAGACCAACGCAAGGATTATGAAGTTTATTGTGATGCTTCTCGTCGAGGACTTGGAGCAGTGCTTATGCAGGAAAGTAGAGTTGTGTCATGTGCTTCACGACAACTTAAACCCCATGAGAAGAATTATGCCACGCATGATTTGGAATTAGCAGCCGTAGTACATGCGTTGAAGACATGGAGACATTTTCTCATCGGAAACCATTGTGAGGTGTACACGGATCACAAGAGTTTGAAGTATATTTTCACGCAGAAGGAGTTAAATCTCAGACAGAGGAGATGGTTGGAGCTCATTAAGGATTATGATATGAGATTGCATTATCACCCAGGGAAGGCTAATGTAGTAGCAGATGCGTTGAGCCGCAAGAGCCATGTCAACATCCTCATGACAGGAGAGATACCTCAGGAGTTAGCCGAGGACCTTCGCGAGCTATGTTTGGAGATAGTCCCAAGAGGCTATTTAGCGACATTGGAGATTCAGTCTACCTTGATGGAAAAGATCAGAGAAGCTCAGAAGACAGACAAGGAGATTGACGAGATAAAGGAAAAGATGAGCAAAGGAAAAGCCAAGGGATTTCGTGAGGATGAGCACGATACCTTATGGTTTGAGGACCGCGTTTACGTGCCAAATGATCCGGAGATCAGGAAGTTGATTTTGCAAGAGGCCCATGATTCACCGTATTCGATTCACCCAGGAAATACCAAGATGTATTTGGATTTGAAGGACACTTTCTGGTGGACCGGAATGAAGAAGGATATTGCGGAGTATGTAGCAGTTTGTGATGTATGTCAGAGAGTGAAGGCAGAACATCAGAAGCCAGCAGGATTACTACAACCATTGCCAATACCCGAATGGAAGAGGGATAAAATAGGCATGAATTTTATCACGGGATTGCCCAGGACTCGTTCAGGCTATGACTCAATATGGGTTGTAGTCGACCGTTTGACGAAAGTAGCTCATTTCATTCCAGTGAAGACCACTTACACCAGTGCTAAGTTGGCGAAGATATACATGACCAGGATCGTATGTTTGCATGGAGTTCCGAGGACCATTGTATCAGACAGAGGAACCCAGTTTACCTCGAAGTTTTGGAAGCAGTTACATGAAACATTGGGAACCAGGCTAGAACTTAGTACAGCCTTTCACCCACAGACAGATGGACAGACCGAAAGAGTCAATCAGATTTTGGAAGACATGCTAAGAGCTTGTGCACTAGATTATGGATCTAGTTGGGACGACAATTTGCCATATGCAGAGTTTTCTTACAACAACAGTTATCAAACCAGTTTGAAGATGGCCCCTTTCGAAGCTTTGTACGGAAGGAGGTGTAGAACACCGTTGTTATGGGACGAAGTAGGATACCGTCAGTTGTTTGGACCAGATTTGATTAAGGAGTCTGAACAGAAAGTGAGGTTGATTCGCGATAGGCTCAAGGTAGCCCAGTCCAGGCAGAAGAGTTATGCTGATTCTAAACGAAAGGAGACAATTCACGAAGTCAGAGACAGAGTTTATCTTCGAGTATCACCACTTCGAGGAGTGAAGCGCTTTGGAGTTAAGGGAAAGCTAGCGCCCCGTTTTATCGGACCATACAGAGTTTTGGAACGTATGGGAGAGGTTGCCTACAAGCTGGAATTGCCCGAAGGATTGTCAGGAGTTCACGACGTATTTCATGTTTCACAGTTGAAGAAGTGCCACGCAGAGATGGCTGAGATACCACTGAGAGATACAGTGCCACTGGAAGCGATGCAGCTGGAAGGTGATTTGACCTATGAGGAGAAACCAGTTAGGATTCTTGAGTATGCCAGCCGAGTCACCCGCAGTAAGGTTATCAAGTTCTGCAAAGTCCAGTGGAGTCACCACACGGAAGATGAAGCCACCTGGGAGCGAGAGGAAGATCTACGGAAGGACCACTCTCACCTATTTTCTAGCCAACCCGAATCTCGAGGGCGAGATTCATCTTAAGGGGGGTAGGTTTGTAACATCCCAAATTTTCAATTTGGAATGTTATACATAGATCATCATTGCATAGCATATTTTATTGCATTTTGGCAAATCCTCGATAAATCCTAAGCAACTCAAGGACCCTCGCAGAGAGTTGGGGATTTTCCCGATTTATCATATTTGATTTTCATCAAATAATAAAACGAGGATTTTGGTTTTAATTATTTTCTCTCCGAAAAAATATTTCACATTAAAATAAATGAGAGGAGAAAATATGACTTCTCCAAAACAATTGAAATATTGGAGGAAAAATATTAAAATCATATATTAGATTTTATTCGGATTTTATTTGCAATTTTAATTGCATTAAAAAAATTGCACGTTTTCAAAACTGCATTTTTGTGTCAAACAAATGTTCACCTTGTTCTAATTATTTTAATTAGACGGGGAAAATTTGTTTTATCATTTTTGGATTTTTATTTATTTTTCTGTGATTTTTTTGTTTTTGGAGGAATATATTAAAAAAAACCCACCGCGCCCGACCGGGCCGAGGCCCAGCCGAGCCGGCCGGCCCACCCCGCGCCGTCTCCCTCGCGCGCACGCCTGCTCCGCCGCCGGTGTCCGGCT